>NW_026652314.1:762380-824788 GCF_009828535.3 Hylobates moloch
ATCTATCTATCTATCTATCTATCTATCTATCTATCTATCTATCTATCCATCCTCTGCAGATCCCACGACAGCCGGAGCCTCTTACCAAAAGGACAGTAGAGGTGTTGCTGGTCACATAGGTACACATAGCCCATGACGCAATCTCTTCCTTTCTTGGTTGTGTTTTCCTCCCGCTGTGGACCCTGTGGCTGGCTTCCCTTCCTGTTGCTACATTGAGCCCTCTGGTGGTAAAGGCTGATCAGGAGAAGGCTGCGGTCATGGCTGGACTGGGAGAGGGCTGAGGGGATTGTGGGGATGGAGCTTTTGAGTCCAAAGCAGTGGCAGACAAACAGCAAGGATTACTTTGTAATAGGCCACTCCAGAGAGGAGGAGAAACACCAGCCCACATGCTCCACTGGTCCAAAGGTGCATTAACCACTAACCCCACAACCATACCCTCTCACTCCTTCTTAGATCTTAGAGTTACCATGGATGGGCACTGAGGGGCTGGAGCCTCTTGAAGACAGCCCAGTTTGACAGCTGGTGTTTGCCTCTCACGGGATGTGCCAATGACAGAAATATCTCCATGGAGATTTTCTGTTCTCTGCTTCCATGTTTTCCCAATGGTGACAAAGTTGCAACATGCCTTATTGATAAACTGAAGCAGAGCTAAAAGATAACTATTATTATACCACTCAGGTCAAACATTCAGTAAAGGACTCCTCCCACCCTCAGCATCTCTCTGGCCAGCTGCATGATGGGAGAGAGCATGTCCTAAAAGACAAAGCCTCGCATGAGTCTGTTCCATCAATGCTATAAAATCAGAGGTCCTGAGAGCCGAGCCTTGCTGGTATGGGCTACTGACCAGTGGCCACTGGCACATAGGAGAATTAAATCGAGCATCTGGTCAACTAAACTCTACAATAACCACTGGACACATTTCAATGTTGTGTGTCTGGATTTCGGTAGCATCGGCCACTGGGTTGTAAATTGCATAGCAGTGTGGCCAGAAGTGTTCAAGTTGCTTAGACCTTCTTAGGGGGGCATCCGATGGTAACTTAAACAATTTTTTTCGGCCTGGCGTGGTGGCTCACGCCTGCAATCCCAGTACTTTGGGAGGCTGAGCCAGGTGGATCATGCGGTCAGTAGTTCAAAGCCAGCCTGGCCAAGATGGTGAAACCCTGTCTCTACTAAAAGTACAAAAAATTAGCCGGGCATGGTGGCAGGCACCTGTAATCCCGGCTACTCTGGAGGCTGAGGCAGAGAACTGCTTGAACCCGGGAGGCAGAGGTTGCAGTGAGCTGAGATGGCACCACTGCACTCCAGCCTGGGTGACAGAGTGAGACTCCGTCTCAAAAAAAAAAAATTTTTTTTTTCTAGGGTAGGGGGTTTTGGGGACAGCAATCAGGTTGGAAGGATTTTGTTCTGATGCTGTATTCATGCTGGCCTTAGTAAGACTGAGAAAGTCTCAGTTTCCCCATGTCAAAAAAAGGTGGTAGTGGTAGTGGGTTGATGGAGACTGGGGGAATGTGTGACTAAAGTACCTCCACCCCCTTGCTGTTGCCAGCAGAGTCATCCACATTGTGATTTAGGAGACAGCCCTAATATTCAGACTAGAAATGGGCAAATCTCATATCAGTTTGAAGAGAGGATTATGCACTGCATTCTTTATTTCAAAAAACAGTTCTGTCTCAAGGTTTTCTGTCTTTGTTGCCCTCTTTCTTACTACTTTCTTTTAGATATGTGCCTTCATGTTGCCAGCATCGTCTAACTTCCTGAATTTTCACCAGAATCTGGCTGACGGCATTTTTCTGATTCATTGTCTTTACACAAGAACAATATTGATGGACAGAGCATGACCTTAAGCCCGCTTCTGTGACCATCCTTGTGCCCTCAGCCACCACTCAGACATTGACATTGACCCTCAGAATCCTTTGCAGTTAAGCCCTTTGGCCACTTATATTGGGTTTATAATCTATATTTATACCAAGAGAGTTTATTTTTGCCTGAGGCACTTTTAGTTTGAAAAATTCTTATCAGGCCCGACTTTCTCATTTGTAGTTGAGGAGAATGATTCTCAGGGAAGTTAAGTGAATTAATCTCAGAAACACAGCCATTTAGGAGGACTTTTTTTACATTAATATGTGAAATTATGTGAATATGTGCCCTGGCACCTTATTTATTCTGTCTTGCACGGAACTTGGTAAGAGATGGCAAAGTGAGTGAGTGAGTATTGTTTACCCAACCAGCTTCTTTTCCCCTTTTTGTGGTAATGTTTCCCAAAGGAAATATCCTTTCCCCAATGCGTGCTGACTTTTGGGGCTTTCAATCAAAATGTCCTACCCACCTAGGCTGGACAGTTAGATTCACTTTGAGGACCTTGAGTCTTGAGTCCTTTTTTTTTTTTTTTGTAGAGATGGGATTTCACCATATTGCCAGGCTGGTCTCCAACTCCTGAGCACAAGCAGTCTGCCTGCCTTGGCCTCCCAAAGTGCTGGGATTACAGGCATGAGCTGCCGAGCTCAGCTCATGGGCCTTGAGTCCTGAGTAGGAGGGGGAGATGTTTGGGTTCTGTATTTACATCAGCAGTGAGGCCCCAGTGAACTGCCAGTCAGCCCCAGCTCCCCAGACTCTTAAGGGTCTGGTGCCTGACTTCTTGGGCTGATGGTTCAGGTCTACATTGCATACTGCAAGCCATCCTGTGTTTTTCTAATGGATTTCCATTTTGCTTAAGAGAGTCAATTTTGGCTGTTTGCATAATGGTTATCCTAAGTAATGGACTTTAGAAAATAAAATCATTGTCCTTGGGTTGTGCTTCATCATGGTGTTCAAAGAGAAGATGGCTGAGTGTGGGGATGGCCAGGTTCATGGTCTGTGTCATGCATCCTTGAGAGGTGATCCTGAATTGTGTCAGGATTCTCTTTCTCCAAAGACAATGCTCCATCCAGTACTCCAAGGTGTTCAGCTACCATGGAGCCCCTGATGCATGAAAAATGCTTAAGTTAATTTTCTTAACCTCTGTCCTTGGCTTTCTCAGATTGATAATCCATTCCCTACAGTACAGTTCCTTTGGCTAAATTCAAATTTTTTGCTTTTATTTTGTTTGCTTCCAACCTTTTCTGGTCAGTTTGCTTAGGTAACTCAATCACGTATGGTTGAAAGCCTTCATTTGCTTGCTCAGAAGGCTTGGAATAAGGGGAGAGAAGAATGAATCCAGGAACGGTTTGTGACAGGTATTAGACCTCTGAGCTGCGTGATTCTGACATTGTTCTGAACAATACAAATGTGGCTGAGTGGTCCAGCCGCAGCAGAATCTAATCCTAACCTGCCAGAGGGAGGATTAATGACTCAGAAAGTAGTCTGAGTCTGACAACATAAGGAAAAGCTTCTTGCCTGTGTTCCTGGATGATTTTGTCAGTTATTCGCTCCTGTCACTGGTCCTAAAGTCACTTGGATAATGTGCACATGGTATCTGCTCAAAATAACTCTGGGTTATTTTGAAGAAGGAAGGAGTTATAGAGAGGACTTCACTCTCCCATGCCAATATGGAGACCCTTAGAAGTCACCTTGACTCCTTTCTCATCTTCTTCTCTAACATGAAGGATAGACTGAGGGCAGGGCTGGTTCCTATCACCAAGTTCCATTGGGCATGAGGCCTCAGTGAGTCCTGGAGGCCCCAGGCTGCTACTTTGGGGAGGGGTCAGACAAAAAATGAGTGGCAAGATAAGTCACTAGGAATTTGTGAAGGTAGTGGCATTTGGGCGTATGTAGAATTCAGACCTACCCATAAGGTGGGAAAAGTTATTTCAGACAGAGATGGATGCCATGTAGTTATGTTATTACTTAGTGGTACTGTTTTATGTTGTCCTGTATAATTTTCTGTATCCTTCATAAGATTATTCACATTGTGAAAGTAGGTTGTGTTAGTTTGTTTTGTGTTGCTATAAAGGAATACCCAAGGCTTGGTAATTTATAAAGAAAAAGAGGTTTCCTTGGTTCATGGTTCTGCAGACTACACAATAAATGCGGTTCCAGTATCTGCTTCTGGTGGGGCCTCAGGAAGCTTACATTCGTGGTGGAGGGTGAAGGGGGAGCAGCATGTCACACAGTGAGAGAGGACGCAAGAGAGAAGCCAGGGTCTTTAAACAACCAACTCGTGTCTGAACTCATTACTGCAAAGAGGGCACCAAGCCATTCATGAGAGATCCATCCCCATGACTCAAACACCTCCTACCAGGCTCCACCTCCAACACTGGGGATCACATTTCAACATGAAATTAGGTGGGGATAAACATCCAAACCATATCATTCTACCCCTGGCTCCCAAATCTCATGTCCTTCTCACATTGCAAAATACAATCATCCCTTCCCAAGAGCCTCCAAGTCCTAAGTCATTCCTGCATCAACTCAATCAGTCCAAAGTCCAAATTCTCATTTGAGATTCAAGGCAAGTTCCTTCCACCTATGAGCCTGTAAGACCAAAAACAAGCTATTTACTTTGAAGACACAATGGCAGTACAGGCATTGGGTAAACATTCCCCTTCCAAAAGGGAGAAACTGGCCAAAAGAAAGGGGTAACAGGATTCACACAAGTGTGAAATCCAGCAGGGCAGGCATTAAACCTTAAAGCTCCAAAATAATCCTTGACTCAGTATTTTGCATCCTAGTATGAGGAGTGGGCTCCCAAGACCTTGAACAGCTCTGTCCCTGTGGGTTTTCCATGCTGAAGTTGTAAGCTGCCTGTGGCTCTACCATTCTGGGGTCTGGAGGGTGGCACTTGCGTTCCCACAGCTCCACTAGGCAGTGCCCTGGTGGGGACTCTGTGTGGAAGCTCCAACCTCATATTTTCTCTTGGGACTGCCCTAGTGAAGTCACCCTGTGGGGTCTCCACCCCTGAGGCAGGCTTCTGCCTGGTTACCCAGGCTTTCCCATACATCTTCTGAAATCTAGGGGAAGTTGCCAAGCCTCCTTCACTCTTGAATTTTGTGCACCTACAGGCTTAACACCACATAGAAGCTGCCAAGGCTTATGGCTTGTACCCTCTAAAGTAGCAGCCCAAGTTTTAACTGATGCCTTTAGAGCTCTGGTTGGAGCTGGAGCAGTTAGAATATGTGGAGCAGTGTCCTAAAGTTTAGCAGGGCAGCAGGCTCCAGCCTGGCTCCTCAAATCATTCCATTCTCCTGGGCCTCTGGGCTTGTGATGAGAGGGACTATCCCAAAGATTTCTGAAATACCTTCAAGGCCTTTTCCTCATATTCTTGGCTATTAGCACCTGGTTCCCTTTTAGTCATGCTAATCTCTTTGATAAGTGGTTGCTCCACATCCCTTTTGGATTCCTCCCCTAAAAGTGTTCTTTCTTTCTCTTATCACATGGCCAGTTTGTGAATTTTTCAAACTTTTATATTCTGCTTCCCTTTTAATTGTAAATTCTAAGTTTAAGTAATTTCTTTGCTCCTGTATTTGATTGTTGGCTTTTAGAAGCAGCCATGCTATATCTTGAATGCTTTGCTGCTTAGGAATTATTTCCACCAGATACCCTAAGTCATCGCTCTTAAGTTCAACTTTCCACAAATCCCCAGGACATGGACACAATACAGCCAAGCTCTTTGCTAGGGTGTAACAAGGGTGACCTTTAATCCAGTTCCCAATAAATTCCTCATTTCCATCTGAGGCTTCATCAGCCTGGCCTTCACTGTCTATATTTCTATCAGCATTTTGGTCACAACTACTTAACCAGAGTCTCTAAGAAGTTCCAAACCTTCCCTCATTTTCCTATCTTCTTCTGAGACCTCCAAACTCATCTAACTTCTACCCAAGCAGTTCCAAGTTTGCTTCCACATTTTCAGGTATCTTTATAGCAATGCCCCACTCTTTGGTACCAATAAGGGAGAGCAGGGATGTTACATAATGGGAGAGGAAGCAAGAGAGATACCAGGCTCTTTAAACAACCAGCTGTTGCATGAACTCATTACTATGGGGAGGTCACCAAGCCATTCATGAGTGATCCACCCCCATGACCCAAATACCTCCTATAATACTTCACCTTCAACATTGGGGATCACATTTCAACATGAGACTGGAAGGGGACAAACATTCAAACTATATCACAGGGGTCTTAGAGTGAATCTTTCTCAGTGTCTTTTAGCACAGTGATGGACATGTAGAATGTGCTAGATTAAAACATGCACAATGATTGGCTGGGTTCTATTCCCATGGTGAAATGTCCTTCCCTCTGCTTACAGCTAAATTTAACTTTGACCTGCGGGGGTCAAACTGCAGCCAGGGATTGATTGCTTTTCACTCCACCAACTTTATACGATGGGCCAGGAGCATCTAAGCTATTATAAACCAATGTAGATCCTGCTTCTTTTCCCCAGCAGCCTCTGAGCAGCTGTCAGGCGCCACTGATTCCAAGTCAATTTCTGGGCCTCAGATTTATTGGGTGAATCATTGGCAACCTCTGAATGATTTCCAGTGAGCCAGTCACCTGGAACACGATTTTTGAATGAAAAGTTCATATATTGTTTGGAAAGAATATGGCAGTTATGGCTAAAGAGTCAGAGAGGAGGAAATGGTAGAGGTTGGCATGTGGGGTGGTGGCGCATGAAATGGAAGAGCAAAACTCAGCACATAAATATTTCACTTTGATGCTCATCTAAGATCAAGCTACAACCCAGAGTTCTCTGATTCCTGGGATTAGCTAGCAGTTGGTGTACTTTCTAGTGTAGATACATTTGATTTAGAAGAAGGAAGATAGAAATGAGTCCAAACTGTCACCCTGAAGAGTTGTAGGCAGGTAGTCAGATCTGAAACCTTCCTAAAATCACCTTTGCAATGGACACTGTTGGCCTTCTTTAGGGCTTGGAATGCAAGAATTTCACTTATTAGTGATTCATTTTTTTAAGCATTGCCCTCTCTTGTAAGTCTCAGCCGATGAAACTGAGGGTAAAGTTGTTATCAGGGCTTACTACCTTAAAGTAAATTAACTTATGAGATAACATTATTCCTTGGCAGGGCAGGGAGATGGTGGAAAGTGGAGGGAATGGAGGGAAATAAACATTTATTAAGATCTTATGATGTATCATGCACTATGCCAGGAACAGTACCCACATATTTAATCCTCACAACTGTGTGACAAATTTTTTTGGCCTCAGATTCTGAGGGTTGGTTGATTAATGATACTTCATTGTTGGTCAGTGCAATGTCCCTCTCTTGCTTCACTTATTTTTTTTACCCTTTTAGCTTATTCTCCATGTCCATTCCCCAGTCTTACTAACAGCAACCATTCTAATATGTTTGATGTATGTTCTTTTATTTGTGTTTTATGTGTTTGTATTTTAAATTTACATGAATGGTATGGTATTTTTCATCCTGTTTTCATTCTTTTTTCACTCACTACTGTTTAAAAAACTTTTTATCATGCAAAAATTTCAAACATTTTCAAAAGTCAAATGGTATCATGAACTTTAATGTACGTATCACTCAAAGTCAAGTACAAACTTGTGGCCAATTAATTTGTCTATACCCATTTTTTTCCTACTCCTCACGGATTGCTCTGAAGTAAGTTGCAGAATCACTGTTTCATCAGTAAGTATTTTGGTATGTACCTCTAAAATATAAGTACTTAAAAAATATGTAATCAGTGTATCATATTATCATACATAAATATTAATATTAGCAATGATCATTTAATATCATCACCTATTCAGCTGATCAGCGTTTCCCAATTGTCTCATCATTATTTAGTTACTTGAATCAAGATTCAAATAAGATTTATACATTGTGTTTATGATCTTTTTTATCTTGCAATTTATTTGTTGAAGATCAGGTAATATATTCAGGGAGTTTTCTATAGTCTGAATTTTTCTGACTGTATCCGTGTGCTGCTGTTTAACATCTTTCTCTGTCCTCTCTATGTCCTGTAAATTGGTAATTATATAGATGCTTGGTCAGAAGCAGGTCTAATTTTTGGGGGACAGGAAATACTTAGTATGTAAACTTTTAGACTTCCATTAAGAGGTGTCTAATATTGAGGGTTTTTTTTCTTGTTTTTTGTTTGTTATGTTAGCAAGTTGATGATCAGTGCCTAGATCCATGAGTTTCTTAGGGGTTACAAAATGTTGATAATCTATCACTCCTTCTTTATTTATTAGTTGGCATATTCTATAAAGGGAAACTTTCCCTCACTAACTCTTCAGTAACACTGAGATATAGTTTGTATAGAAAAGGCAAGATAAGTGCTTGATACTTTTACTTATCAATTTTCAAAATAATGAGTTCCTTCAAAGATATAGAAATAAAGCTTAAGATTAATATAAAACCCATGAATTCAAGCACTTTTGATTATATTATTTGCAGTTATTATTCAATCAATGCTTAAATTGTCCTATCTTTGGCAGATGATAGCCATTATATGTTTTTTTTTCTTTAAAGTTGTTATTAATACCACCTTTTTAGTCTTTGACAGCTTTCTTGCAGGCTGGTATAAGATGTTCCTGGCTCATCTTACACATTTCTTGCCTCAGACCTAGAGTCAGTCATTTCTCCAAGGAGGCCTGGTTTTTGATTAGTGGGAAATTGTACTCCGAGGCCGCAGCCTGGGTGCTAGGAGAACTGTTTTTATACCTTATCCATGTTGCCCTGTGTACATCTGATCCGCTTTTTTGAAGGCTACATCATATTCCATAGTGTGCATTCTTCACATAACTCAAGTCTGTTCCTCCAGTGCTCCATCTCCCTGCTAGCACAGACTACACTACCGTGAGCGCGCATGTCCCCTTATGGCCCTGTATGAGAATCTTTCTAGGATACATATTCCAGAGGCTATATGAGGCTTTTTTAAAGATCAGTGTTACCATCCCTATCTTACAGGGGAGGCCACTAAGCAGCTGGGGGAAAGAAAGAGACTGTGGAAAGAGGACAGAGGGAGGGCTCAGAAAAGGGAAATGGGGCCAGAGGCTGAGTGGGAGAGCTTAAGGCTCCATTTCCCTTGTGTCTCTCTCCAGTGGAGGCTGTTTATTCTGTAGTGGTTCTGGTTTCATGGGTCCTGGAGGAAGGGCAGGCCAGGGCATGGATTAGCTTTCTCTTAGCTTTTCGTGGCTGCTTCCAAATCTTTCTTCATGAACCAAAAACTCCCGGTGTCTTAGGGCTCCTGCCATTGGAATATCTCATTCCTCTAAGGCTGTGTTTGTCATCTACACTTTGCGGTTTCTTCTGCACATCCACCAAAGTCTTTGTCAGGTGACTGTGAGTCTTTTCGCCTGCACTTCTTCTTTTATTTATTTATTTATTTTGAGACAGAGTCTCACTCTGTCACCTAGACTGGAGTGCAGTGGTGCGATCTTGGCTCACTGCAACCTCTGCCTCCTGGGTTCAAGCGATTCTTCTGCCTCAGCCTCCCGAGTAGCCAGGATTACAGGCATGCGCCACCATGCCATGCTAATTTTTGTATTTTTAGTAGAGATGGGGTTTCACCATGTTGGTCGGGCTGGTCTGGAACTCCTGGCCTCAAGTGATCTGCCCACCTCACCCACCCAGCCTCCCACCTCAGTGCTGGGATTACAGCCGTGATCCTCTCCACTTCTTCCCAGCATCCTGGACCATCCCCTTATCCACATGGGTGACCTTTCCTGCACCACAGCCTCTCAGCACCTGGGTCTTCTCTATACCAATGCTCTCCTCTCTGTTCTCTTCAGGGGTCCTGTTCCCATTGCCCCACCATGGACAGAGAGCACAGCAAGGGCAAAGGCTTGGAGGCTTTCTTGAAAGAAGGCCATTACAGTTAGAGCAGAGTGTGAAGCCCACAGGGCAAGATGAGGCTCCATAATCAGGCAGGGCCCATCACTCAGCGCTTTGTCGGTTGTATTAAAGATTTTGGCCTGTATTATAGGAGAAATGAGATGCTACAGAAAGTTTTTAAGTGAGGGCAGAGAGGGTGACATGTGTTGGTGATGGTGACCTGATCAATTTGTGTATTGAAAAGACCTCCAGGGCTCCCATGCAGAGAAAAGACCAGAGCAAGAGTAGACCCAAGCTGGCTGGTGAGGAGGCCATTTCCATAAGCCAGTGAGAGATTAGTGTGGCTTGGAGCAGGACAAAGACAAGTGGCCAGACTCGGGGGATCTTTAGGAGTAAAAGTCACCTAGACTTGTTGGACATGGGAGGAGAGCGAGGGGAGGCAGTCAGGGACGATTCCCAGGTTTCAGCCTGCTCAACTGGACAGCAGGTGGTGCCATTCCCTTGGTGGGGGAACGGGGACAGGGCCAGGCTTGAAGTCTGGTGGAGTTGTTGTTGTTTGTATGTTTATGGGCAGGGGGATCACAAACACTCTTGGATATATTGAGTGTGAGAAGCCTTGGAAACAAGGCCATAAAGACTTGAGTGGGTAAGGGAGAGATACCCAGGTCTGGAGCTCAGAGGAGAGGTTTGGCCTGGAGGGAAAGTTGGTATCATCAGCATGTAGGTGGAAATGAAGGTGGAGGTGCTGAGATGGTCTAAGAAGGGAAGCCGTGGGAGCAAAGAAGCGGGTCTTGGAGCTGAGGAGAATGAATATGCAAAGGAGATGGATGTTGGGGGCAAAGAGCCAGGAAGCGAGGCAGAAGAGTGCAGTGTCATGGAGGCCACAAGAAGGGCATATTTCAAGAAGGGGCTCTTGCTCTGCTGAGAGAGGGAGGTCAACGTAGAGGAGGAACATGTTTGTGAAATTTAGCAATATGGAATCATGCCTAAGCTTAGAGCCATGTCAGTGGAGTGACAAGCCGGAAGCCATGTGGGGGTTTGGGAGAGAGAGAGGGAAGTGAGGCGACAGAGACATTGAAGGGCTTCTAGGAAGGCCCCTTAAGGGCTGGGCTGACTGAGTTGTGAAGCTCGCCCTTTTCTCCTTCCTCCTGCCAGGAATTTGGACCTGACAGCTGGACAACAGTGTGGCCATTCTTGGGGCCATGAGGAAAAGGCCTGGAGTGTGTAATCTTAACTCGTGGAGCTGCTGAACCAACAGCAGCAGCTTGCACAATTCTGGAATTTTTTTTTACTTGAGAAAAATAAAACCTTATGTGTTGTTTGCAGCTGATGATAATTTGTAACTGATGGAGTGTGTTGCCTGCGTTATCTGGTTTAATCCCTACAACTGCCTATTATTATTCCTATTTTACAGATGAGGAGACCAAAACACAGAGAGGTTAAGAAAGTAGAGTCACACAACTAAAGTGGCAGAGCTGAGATTTTAAAGACAGGGTTTCTCCTGGGTGAGATTGGAGACTCTTATTTTAAGTGAAGTAACTCAGGAATGGAAAACCAAACATGGTATGTTCTCACTCATAAGTGGGAGCTAAGCTCTGAGGATGCAAAGGCATAAGAATGATACAATGGACTTTGGGGACTCAGAGAAAGAGTGCAAAGGGGGGGTGAGGGATAAAAGACTACAAATTGGGTTCAGTGTACACTGCTCAGGTGATGGGTGCACCAAAATCTCACAAATCACCACTAAAGAACTTGTTCATGTAACCAAACACCATCTGTTCCCCAATAACCTGTGGAAATAAAAATTTTAAAAAAAGACAGGGTTTATAACTCAAGACCAAGCCCTTAACCCCTGTAATATACTTTCCCATTAGCTATTATTGGGACTTTGGTGTTAACTGCCATCAGCCATCTCAAAAGACGACTGGGAAGATTACATGGCACAGTGAGGCCAGATCTCCTTTCACTAAGGTAGGAATAGAGTAGGTGCTTAATGCATGCTTCGAAATACCTGACAATTCTTTCTGGACTTCATCTGTTACATATTTTGTGGAGATAGTGGTGGTGGTAGGGCATTGCTAGTAGGTATTGAAAGTAATTTCTTTTTTTTTTTTTTTTTTTTGTGACAGAGTCTCGCTCTGTCACCCAGGCTGGAGTGCAGTGGCACGATCTCGGCTTACTGCAACCTCTGCCTGCCGGGTTCGAGCAATTCTCTTGCCTTAGCCTCCCAAGTAGCTGGGACTACAGGTGTGTGCCACCATGCCCGGCTAATTTTTTGTATTTTTAGTAGACACGGGGTTTCACCATTCTGGCCAGGCTGGTCTCAAACTCCTGACCTCATGATTCTCCCGCCTCGGCCTCCCAAAGTGCTGGGATTACAGGCTTGAGCCACCGTGCCCGGCTGAAAGTAATTTCTAAAACTATATTTCCACCGTTCAACTTTACATGCACTCTAGTATTTCATATTCAAAACTATCTTCCCGCTTGTAATCACAGGGGAAAAAGTGCTGAAATCAGAGAATCAAAGCTGCTGGTATAGGGAAATCAAGCTCCATTTCCACAGCTGTAACCATCTTTCAGCCACAGTGAGGAATAAGCACAGGGGGCTGAATCGCTTTCATTGCAGTTCTGTTAAGCATGATGTCACTAAGGGGGATTGTGAAATCACCCACTTCCAAGCAGAACAGAAAATCTGCCCAAGTTGTACAAATGTTATTTAAAATCTTAGCTGTCAGCCGTGAGAAAAATCCCTGCAGTCACATAAAAAAACCAGAATAGTTTTCAAAGATGGCTTTTATTACTAAGTTGTTACTATAAACATGCTTTCACCCAAACAGAGCAAAAATATGCAATTTTCTGAAATGGGAGCTGTGAAATCACATCCCCAGAATATTTGTAATTACTGTTGATGATTCATTTATTAGCATTTCAGTACACATGTTGCGGGGGGAGGCGGGAAGACCAGCCTACCGGCATGTATCAACAATTAGTGGAGATACTATCTTTTCTTAAGGAAATTTGATAAAATTGCCTGATGGCTTGTATGTATTTTTTCAGAATTGAGTAAAACTTAGAATTTATTAATGCACTTACATTACTATAGTACTTTAAGCACTGGTCTAATATATACAGATTAAAACTTTACATGGGTTAAATAACAGGTTTTCCTTATCAAATATTTGGGTTAAATAAAAAAACGACATTTACGTTCCTTTTTTTTTTAATCATTGCTCAACAGTTTAGAATATGGAAAATTCAGTTTATTCCATATTCTCTATCACCACCATCTTGATCGTGAAAGCTTATTTAAAAATGTGCCTATAATGAGTTTGCTGACACGTATATTATAAAGTTAGAGTGAAAAGCTGAGGGGATCTATGTACCTGCTGCTGCTATTGATAATTTACTCTGCTTACCCTTGGCAAAAACGCTCAATGAACAATGTTTTAGAGTAGGGGGCTGAAATCCTTTCCACTAGTCCTGTAAATCATTCATTTTGGATTCAAATAATTACCATTCCTCCAGTTTAGATATCCCACATATTTTAAATGGTGCAGCTCCCTCTGACAATGGGAATGGGATATGGAGAAAATGGATGGCCGTTACATGTCAGTACTGGCCGCTTACTTTCCAGGTCTTAACCCTAAAGGTGAAGATTTGGTTATGTTTATACATAACATTGTATGGCTGTGTTCCATTCTGGGATGGTATGGAGCCAGGTAAGCGGGAAGTAAGTCTACGTCTGCACCAATAGGATGGGCTGGGGAATTGAAAATGTCTCTTAGGGAACATCTTTTGTATACATAAATATTTATATAGACATACTCATATAATCTTGTTTGTGTGTGTTTATAGACCTATGTATATCTATATCCAGATCTATCTATATTTCTGTCTATATTCATACAGAATAAAGATATAGAAGGTGGAAGTATTGATAGATAGTGGTACTGATAGTAATACAAAAAGAAACTTCCGGGCCAGACATGGTGGCTCACGCCTGTAATCCCAGCACTCTGGGAGGCTGAGGCGGGCGGATCACAAGGTCAGGAGATCAAGACCATTCTGGCTAACATGGTGAAACCCCATCTCTACTAAAAATACAAAAAATTAGCTGGGTGTGGTGGCAGGCGCCTGTAGTCCCAGCTACTCAGGAGGCTGTGACAGGAGAATAGCATGAACCTGGGAGGCAGAGCTTGCAGTGAGCTGAGATTGCATCACTGCACTCCAGCCTGGGCGACAGAGCGAGACTCCATCTCAAAACAACAATAACAACAACAAACAACAACAACAAGAAAGAAACTTCCATAATGTAAAATCTTATTTGTCCTCTAAACGATATCCACAGTAGTACGCAAATAAAGGTATGCTCTGACATACATCCTGCTGCATTTAATGTATACAAAGGAAGGAAGGAAGCATTGGTCCTTGTTGCTCACTTCTGTGAGAAGAATAAAATGCACTAAGGCCATGGGAGTCATTTATTGCCAGGTCAAGGTTGACCCTTCCCCTTCTGGCGAATAAGGGACCAGAGATGAACTAGCTTCAGCTTAAAGGCCCTCACTCAAATTTGAAAATGCTGAATACTTCTCATGAAAGCTTCCATCAGTTCAGGAGATCTTCTTTTTTCTTTTGTTTTGAATGGGTGATGTAGAAGTGCCCTCTTGTCTTTCTGTATTGGTGGCTGGGGAAGTGATTCCTTGGGTAGGGGAAGAAAGGTCTGTGACTTGAAGATAAACTGTGATACTGAAAGCAAACATCAGTTTTCTTTAGAGTCTTTTTTCTGTAGATTTAGATACAGCTATAAGTCAATAGATACACAAACACACAGAGTTATAGGAATATGTCTATGTAATGTCCATTTGTGAATATGTCTTGTAAAAAAGCCCCAAAAGAAAAGTAGGTCAGAGGTCATTTCCCTACCCAGCTTCTCCAGCCCAGGTGCTTCCAATCAGCCAATTAGCTCAGCCCAGGTGATTTTAATCAGCCAATTAGCTAAATTCAGACTGCTGAAGAATCAAGGCAGGCCCCAAAGGGTGCATGTGAACAGGCATACAGTGAGGAGGAAAGCTGGGTCCTGAAATGCTAACCTAGACATAAAGCATTACATGGCTCTACTGCCAGCTTACTTCCCAGACCTTGCCGCTAAAGGTGAAGCTCTGTTTATACAAACAATACGGTAGGGCTATCTTCCAATCTGGGATGTTATTGAGCCATGTGGAAGGGAAGTAAATCTATATCTGCATGCTTAGAATATGCCGGGGTATTGAAAATGTCTTTTGGGGAACATCCTTTGTATACATGAATATTTATATAGACATATAATCCTGTATATGTGTGTTTATCTACCTATTTATATTTCTAGATGTATCTTTGTATTTATATTCATACAGAATAAAGACATAGAAGGCAGAAGTAATTTTTAAAAAAGAAAATGGACGGCTTTATCTTTATTATGGGAATTAGTGAAACCACACTCTATGCTTTGAGCCCCTACAGCGTGCCAGGAACTTTGGGGTTATTACCATGATCATTACAACAACCTTGCAAGGAAGGCATATCAGTTGGAGAAATGGAGATTCAGGATGGCGAAGAAACTCAACCAAGTTTTCACTGCTAAGAGGGAACAGAAATGTTACTTTAAGTTATTCATATTGCTATGGCTTGACTATTTGTTCCCTCCAGAACTCACACTGAAATTTAATTCCTAATCTGCAACTATTGAGAGGTGGGGCCTTTAAGAAGTGATTGGGTCATGAGGGCTCTGCCCTCATGAATAGATTAACCATTCATAGCTTAATGGGTAAATGGATTAACGGATCATCATGGGAGAGGAATTGGTGGCTTTATAAGAGGAAGACAGACCTAAGCTTAGCATGCGCAGCCCACGTGTCATGTGATGCCCTGTGCTGCCTTATGACTCTGCAGAGTCTCCGTGTAAAAAGATCAGCAAGACGGTCCGCACCAGATGTGGCTCCTTGACCTTGGACTTCTTAGTTCCCATGATGGTAAGAAATAAGTTCCTTTTCTTTATAAACTACTCAGTTTCAGGGATTGTTATAAGCAACAGAAAATAGACTAAGACACCTATGCAGCTACTGTTTAACACAGCTTGGAGATTCTGGCCAGTGGGATAAAGAAATAAGAGGAGAAAGGATTGGAAAAGAAGAAATAAAACTGTTTATACATGATATAAATATCTAAGTTGATAATCTAACAAGATCAATGATTAGAACTAATAAATGGACCTGCAAGATTTTGCTGGATATAAGATTATCCAGAAATAAATTCAATAGTATTTCTTCAAACCAGTCATATCCAATTAGAAATTTTGATAGTAATACGATACTATTCACAATATCGATAAGTATTTACGTGTTAACATATGTAAAAATATATAAGATTTTTATGAAAATAAATTTAAACTCAGAATGACATAGAGGATCATCTGTGGAAGCATAGTCCATGCTTTTGATGGGATAATTTAATATTATAGAGATGTTAAATTTCTCCTAATCTCTAAACTCAGTGCAATCCCAATAAAAATCTCAGCTGAATTTTTTTGTGAACTCAATAGTAATTTTAGACTAACATAAATTATAAAATATAAGGAAGAAGAAAAGTCCACAAATAACTAAGCAAACTAAAAAAAGAGCAAAGAATGGAAGGTGAGGGGGGGACGTTCCCTCTCCATATTAGAACAATTTCAAAGCCATAGTAGTAAAGACAATATAGAATGGACTTGGGAAGATGCATAGACCAAGAGAACAGAGAGGAGAGCTCTTAGACAGAGTTGGGTACATGTGGGAACTTAATCCACAAAATCAATGGGGGAAAGGATGGTTGTTTAATAGAAGGTATTGAGAAAGCTGTCTCATTACATATTTCTTTTTTTTTTTACCCCCAAATTCCTTCATACTGTGCCTCACTACATAAAGGAAATTAAAACTGGATATGAATATAACACCACATGTAAAGGCAGATTCCAGATGGATTCAATAATTAAAAATTAAAGAAAATACAAGCTGAAAATGGAAAATACCTTTGTGATTTAGAGATAGGGAAGAGCCTTCTAAACAAAACCTTTCAGCAGAAGACATACTTGATCCTATCAAAATACAGGACATCATTATAAAGTTAATAGATAACAGAATGGCAGCTAATAGATAATAGCATAGTTGCAATGATTAAAACAGTGAAGTTGCAATGCTTAAACAGTAAAGCATAGAATGTGATTTTACTAATTCCCATAATAAAGATATAGTGATCCATTTTCTTAGTATCTCATTTTATTGCTACAGGGAGCTGTACCATTTAAAAAATGCAGGATATCTAAGCAGTGACTATTACACATATGAAGGGGGAGGGTGGGAGAGAGATAGGGAGAGAGACCGAGATTTACAAGGGATTAACATTGTCTTAGTTAGGGCCTCTATAACAAAATGCTGTAGATTGGGTGGCTTAAACCACAGGAATTTATTTCTCAAAGTTTCAGAGGCTGGGAAGTCCAAGATCAGGGTGCTGGTTGAGGATTCTCTTCCAGGCTTGCAGATGGCTACCTTCTTTCATGGAAAAGAGAGAGCATCTTTTCTTATAAGGGCACTAATAACATCATGAGGGCTCCACCCTCATGATCTAATTGCCTCCCCAAACCCCATCTTCAAATACCATAACATTGTGGGTTAGGAGGTCAACAGATGAGTTTTGGGGGGATGCAATTTGGTCCGTAACAGATACCTAAGCTATTCAAGGAACTCTACCAAAGAATAAAAGAATACAGAAATGTCCTTAGAAACATGGAAAAGGATTCAAAGAAGCAACTTATGAAAGTAAAAACTGTAGGAAATTGAGATATTCCACCCCCAAACTTGCCACTCTGGCATATCGGTTATTTTTATTTATGTATTTATTGAGATGGAGTCTCACTCTGTCGCCCAGGCTGGAGTGCAGTGGCGCAGTCTTGGCTCACTGCAACCTCCACCCTCTGAGTTCAAGTGATTCTCCTGCTTTGGCCTCTCGAGTAGCTGGGATTACAGGTGCCTGCCACCACACCTGGCTAATTTTTTGAATTTTTAGTAGAGACGGGGTTTCACCATCTTGGCCAGGCTGGTCTTGAACTCTTGACCTCGTGATCTACCTGCCTCAGCCTCCCAAAGTACTGGGATTACAGGCGTGAGCCACCGCGCCCGGCCTCGTTATTTTGAATTAAAGGCACTTTGAAAAGCAGCACAAGCAAGAATGACAGTCTGACCCTTCTTTTTCTCCCCGAAAGTGGGAGCTACAACTCCTTAGTGAAAGGGGCCCTCTCCGTACCAGGAGGAAGAAAGACCTTCTTATCACCAGAGATGAGGAATTGAGGCCAAGAGAAATCTGCACAAACCAACCTTGTTAAACTAGCCATTATCTTCCTAGTGACAGTTCCACCACTAACTGCCCTAGCCCAGGCTCCTTTGTCTTGTCATGTTCTCACAATATACTGCTCTTTGTCCAGCCTAGTATATAAGTGTTAGCCTCTAACTGCTTCTTTGGGTCTTCATTTTGCTTGTGGGGACTCTCATACACATGTAAAAATTACTAAATAAAATTTGTGGCCGGGTGCAGTGGCTCACACCTGTAATCCCAGCACTCTGGGAGGCTGAGGCAGGCAGATCACCTGAGGCCGGGAGTTCGAGACCAGCCTAACCAACATGGAGAAATCCCATCCTACTAAAAATACAAAATTAGCCGGGCATGGTGTTGCATGACTGTAGTCCCAGCTACTCAGGAGGCTGAGGCAGGAGAATCGCTTGAACCTGGGAGGTGGAGGTTGCGGTGAGCCGAGATCGCACCATTGCACTCCAGCCTGGGCAACAAAAGCGAAACTCTGTCTCAAAGAAAATAAATAAATAAAATTTGTATTTTTCTCCTGTTAATCTGTCTTATGACAATTTAATTCTTGGGCCCAGCCAGAAACACTAAGAAGGTAGAGAAGAAGTTTTATCTCCGTGACAAAACCAAAAAGGCTACCATGAGAACATGCTCCAAATCATTGGTAATACTGTTAGAGAACCACAAGTTAAGCAAGAAAGAGCTGACACACCTGTTAGAATGCCAAAATTAGACAGTTGGATTTTGCCACCTGTTATTGGGAGTGTGTAGGGACATAATGAATCATGTGCTGCTGGTGGGAAGGTTGACTTGTGCAGCGGCTTTGGAGGCCAACCTGGTGGTCTTAATCAAATTAAGGTCATATCCTATGACCTGCCAGTGTTGGTCATATATGTTGGTCTCTTTGACAGCCAATATATATGAAATTGGCTCTTTCTCTGGAGAACCTTGACTAATATAGATATGAAGGGGGAGGGTGGGAGAGGGATAGGAAGAGAGACTGAGGTTTGTTTTAAGGAACTGGCTCATGTGATTGTAGGGGCTGACTGAAATCTGTGGGGCAGGCAGACAGGCTGGAAATTTGGGCAAGAGATGATGTTATAGTCTTTGGTTTGAGGTCGGAAACTCAGGTATAATTCCTATGTTGCAATCTGGAGGCAGAATTGCTCTTTGAGGGACCTCAGTCTTTGTTCTTAAGGCCTTCAACTGATTGGGTGAGGCCCACCTACATTATAAAGAGTAATCTGCTTTACTCAAAGTCTACTGATTGTGGCTGGGTGTGGTGGCTTACACATGTAATCCCAGCACTTTGGGAGGCTGAGGCGGGCTGATCACCTGAGGTCTGGAGTTCGAGACCAGCCTAGCCAACATGATGAAACCCTGTCTCTACTAAAAATACAAAAAAATTAGCCGGGCATGGTGGCACATGCCTGTAGTCCCAACTACTTGGGAGGCTGAGGCAGGAGAATTGCTTGAACCCCGGAGGCAGAGGTTGCAGTGAGCCGAGATTGCACCACTGCACTCCAGCCTGGGTGACAGAGTGAGACTCCGTCTCAAAAAAAAAAAAAAAAAGTCAACTGATTGTAAATGTTATTTGTATCTAAAAAATAACTTTACAGCAATATCTAAACTGCAGTTTGATCAAACTGGATATTACAGACTAGCCAACTTGACACATAAGATTAACCCATTATAATATCTGCTAGAGGCTGAATTGTATCTATTCAAAATTCATATGTTGAAGTCCTAACTCCCAGTACTTCAGAATGTAGCCATATTTGGAGATAATGTCTTTAAAGAGATAATTAAGTGAAAATGATGACATTAGGGTGGGCCCTAACCCAATATGACTGGTGTTCTCATAAGAAAAGGTGATCAGCACACAGACACACACAGAGGGAAGACCACAGGAGGACACTGGAGAAGGCAGCCATCTGCAGACCAAGGAGCAAGGCCTCCAAAGGAACCAACCCTATAAAACCTTGATCTCAGACTTTTAGCTTCCAGAACTGAGGGAATAAGTTTCTGTAGTTAAAGCCACCCAGTCGGTAGCACATTCTTATGGTAGCCCCAGAAAACGAACACAATATCCTACACAACTGATGTTTTATGTAGCACAGCTGGGAGGAGGTGAGGAAGATGAAACCCAGTGTCTCAGAACCCTTGGGTTCCCTGTGCCCTCAGGGGTCCAGGCAGCAGTAACTCTACCTCTGCCAGGGAGGAGGGCTCACAGTGCGGGGTTCTGTGAATCTTGGCTGAATGGAAAGCCTCCTCCTACCCACCCACCAGGTGTTGGGAACCTGGGCTTAGAGAATTCTGGGGGTCCTAGGCTTAGGGCTGCGGGAGCCTCCCTGTCTCTCTGCAGTGTGAGAAGCCCCTCTTCATTGAGAAAGTTGGAGCTAAGAGCTTTTCCCGAACTCCAAAGCTGACCTTAGGTGGGGTTGGCGCCAAGCGAACCCTGCCCTCCTCACCCATGTTTCCAGCATCAGCCCTGAAGTCATCTGATTAATTTCATGTGGGTAAACAGGCATGGCAGATGTGTGTGTTTGAAGCCATCAGTCATTCACTCTTTCTTAAAATCAAATATAAAATGAGCTTGCTTCATTACAGCTAGCTGAAAAGTGCACAGGAAACACATGCCTCCTTTTCACTCATCCTGGAATGGGGCAAGTATGAGTCTTTCTCTTCTGGTCCCTGAAAGGGGCTTGTCTCAGGGCAGCCCCTGGGCCCCATCACCCACTGGCTTCAGCCTAGGCCCCTCGGGGGGTTTTTCCCATTTCCTTGGTGCATCCTGAAGCTAAACATTCAGAAATCTAGAGAAGTTTCAGGAAGACCTTGTTTAGTTGAAAGGAGGTTATGGGCTGAGCTTTAAAAACAACAAAAACAAATTCTTTTTTCCAGTTAGGCCTAGGAACCCCTCCTGAAGACAAACAGGAACTTTAAAGGCAGTATCAAACATGCACTGAATGCCCAGTCGGGCAGGGAGGAGTGCGCTGTGCCTCCCAGACATTTCTGATCTCGTTTAATCTGTGCAGCATCTGGTGGCGACAGCGTTATCCTCTCCATTTTACAGCAAGGAGCCCAAGGCTCATCAAGTTTAAATGTCCCAGGTGGGGCAGTGCCTGGGTCAGAATTCTCAGCCAGGTCTGACCCCAAGCCCTGCGGGTGCTTTATCCTTTACCTTCAGCTGATAACACACTGAAGGCAAGAATCACAGAACCACTGAAAATTAGGGACAGATAGGACCACAGACCTTAGGGAACTGAGGAAACTGAGTCCCGGTGGAGGTGGAAGTGGGAGCGGGAGGAGAGGGCAGATGGTGAAATGACAGGACCAAGAACCCATGTCCATAAATCACCAAGTAGCCTCTGCCCCTAGTGACAAAGCAGATCCGGAGCCCGGGGAAGTGTCCTGTCCTCTAGCCCCAAGTCTCCAACCTCTGGGAGCCCATGTGTCTGACAGTCTCTGGCTGATTCTGATCTGTAGCCAGCACGAGTGTTCCAGACCAGCAGGGAAAAGATCATTGAGGATTGACAGCTACAATAGAGTTATTTTTTACCATCTCTTAATTAGGTGTAAAATAAAACTAGGCATAAACTGTTTATGCTTCAAGTTCTTACGCACCTATAAAACCAAAAACAAATTTACAAATTGAAAGCAAAAGAGAGTACATAGGCACATCTAAACAACATTATTTTGATGGGACTTATGAACTGTACTAAAAATAAATGCCTATTGTTGGCTTAATAATGAAAAGATGCAGCCTTGGGTCTAGTTTTATATCTATTCCTGTATTTGATTTTAATAGTATCCATGCAAAGACTGTCTCTTATTAGAATGAGGCACACGTGGTATTTAACGTCAAGGCTGTATTTGCTACTGCTGGACAATCAGGCACTATATGGCCCTTGATAAATCTGTACATGGCTCACATTCACTTAAGGATATAATTAGCATTATAGCTTTATTAAAATCTACCTCAACTGGGGTTTCTCTTCCCATTTTTTTTTTTGGAATGGGAGAAGAAAATATCTTAGTAAATGTATATTTACTACTCGCTGCTAATGAACTGCTGCAAACACGTTTTGATGGGACGCACAAACTACATCTGTTTCTGCAGCTAATTTGAGACTAACGAGTACTTGCTGGTCATTTGGAGTCTGTTTTGCTTCAACTGCTTTGTGCCATGGGAGGATTTGGTTCCCTGCTTGGTCTTTCTATTTGAACTAATTTGAAATCTGTATGTGTGCACTGCCTTTACAAAACTCAAATATCAGCTAGGTGTGGTGGCTCACGCCTGTAGTTCTAGCTACTCAGGAGACTGAGGAGGGAGGATCACTTGAGTCTGGGAGTTGGAGGCTGCAGTGAGCTATGATCATAACACCGCACTTCAGCCTGGGTGACAGTGAGAGCCCTGTCTCCCAAAACAAACAAATGAATACCCCTCAAATATCAAATTTTGTAGGGGCACTCAAATCTTTTTTTTTTTTTTGAGACGGAGTCTCGCTCTGTCACCCAGGCTGGAATGCAGTGGCGCAATCTCGGCTCACTGCAAGCTCCGCCGCCTGGGTTCACGCCATTCTCCTGCCTCAGCCTCTCCGAGTAGCTGGGACTACAGGCGTCCGCCACCACGCCCGGCTAATTTTTTGTACTTTTTAGTAGAGACGGGGTTTCACCGTGGTCTCGATCTCCTGACCTCGTGATCCGCCCGCCTCGGCCTCCCAGAGTGCTGGGATTACAAGCGTGAGCCACCACGCCCGGCCATGGGGCACTCAAATCTTGCAGTCTCTTATAAAGGGACAACTAGTTAATGACAATAGTAATATTTTAGATTATTAGCAAATTGAAAATGCAGAGGAAAAAATCCTCATACAGAACTGGCGGGTCCCTGAGAACATGTCTGTGGACTCCAGTTCGAGAAACACTGGCTGGAAAATGGAACCGTCTGTCCCCTTAAGGAAGACACAGACGAAGTGACCTCTTTCATTTCTTCAACTTCCTAGGGGAATATCAAGCTGTGAAGGCTCTGAAGGGACCGGCAAGGTGTGAAAAGCTGTTAGGAACTTGGGTACAGGCCAGGAATGGTTAGGGAGCTGAGAATTCTGCAGTTCCTGCCCTGAAGACAAAGTGAAGGGAACAGAGGGTATTAAACACTTGCAGTTGACAACAGCTAGATTAGGGATAACTTTGGAAAGACCCAGTGCAGCAATTAAGAGGTAAAGAGCCACAACCCAGTGTCCTAAGGCAGAAGTTCTCAACCAGCTGCCTATTAGAATCACCAGGGGAGCCCTTTAAACGTGCTGATTCATGGATCCATCAAGGAAGATTTGAATTAATTGGCCTGGAGTTGAGCATCAGTGTTTGTAAGGTCCTCCAGGGGATTCTAATGTGTAACCAAGGTGGCTGATCACTGTCCTAAGGGAAGGCTTCTCTGTGGTATAATTACATTTAAGGTCACCTGTATTAATTTGTTTAATGGGGAGAAGGGAACAAACCCTTATTGAATGCACTGTGCTAACTCTTTTAAAAAAAGTGAATATAAATAGCAGCTAACATTTATTGAAAGCTTTTTATATGTCTGGCATTGTGTTAACCACTTTACACGCATTTAATCTTTACAATATTGCGACGAAATGGATATTATCTTCATTTTGCAAATGAAGAAACAGAGGCTGAGACCAAGAAATTTGCCTTCAATCATTCAGTAACAAACAAATAGATATATACATGAAAATAATAACTTGCCTAAGGTCATACAGCGAGGGGATGGGATCTGAACCATGGCCTTTAGTTCCTTCACTGCCTCCACACTATCTCAATAATGTGTTCAGCACCTATTTATTGAGTATGGGCCATATAAGTGCCTGACACCAGGTTGGGTGTTGGGGACACGAAGATGATCAAAGTTAAGCTTTCTGCTGCCTCCAATCTTATCAGAAAGACAGCTAACTCCAAAACAATGTGATCTGTGCTATTAGAGTTGCCCTTGTTTGCCCCGGACTCTCCTAGTTTTAGCGCTGAAAGCCCCACATTCTGGGCAACTTCTTCATTCCTGCCTGGACTGGGACAGCTGGTCCACCTTAACTGTCCTAGAGGAATGTGTGTGGGCAGGGGTGAGTTTGTATGGGGTGGTGGTGATTTGTGCAGAAGAGATTAGGAAAATCTTCACAAAGGAGCTTATGTCGTATTTGTAGAATGATTAGGAAGAGTTCTTTAAGCAAAAAATGGAGAGGAGAGGGTTAAGGAAGAGCATTCCTGGTAGAAGAAGCATGGAACAATTTAGGCAAAGGCTTGGATGGAAGGAGTTTAGTAAAGTTAGAGTTTGGGGTGCTGGGAGGTAAGGGTAGATGAAGCTAGGAGTTTGGTGAATTTAGAGTTTGGGGTGCTGGGAGGTGGGGGTTGTTGAAGCTGGGAGTGGGGAACCTGGGATCATACTAAGGAATTAAGACTCTACTGGAAGAGTTAAAACCCCATAAGGTTTTCAGCAAGGGAGTATTATGCTTGATTTTGCATTTGGACATATCACTCTGATTACGATAGTAGGGTGGTCATGCTCCTGAAGAGAGGAGCCTGGAGTCTTGGAGAACGGTTGGAAGGATGTTATAATATAGGTGACACACGAGGACAGGAAAGAATAACAGTAAGAAACATAATATGTAATGTTTATTGATGACTTAATATGTAGCAGTTATGCTAAGTTCTTCACGTGTGCTATCTCATTTAATCCTAATGGTAAGTGAGCTGCTATCTTTATGCCCATATTACAGGTGAGGAAATTGAGACTTTAAGGTTAGTTGAGTGTAAGTTACACTGAGAGTAAATGGCAAAGCCGAGATTCCAGCTCTTGCCTTCTGACTTTAAATATGTGCACTCAACTCCTGTTGCTTGCTATAAACTACGGCAGTAGGTACTTACCCATTCAGTCCAGCAACATTTATTGAGCACTTACTGTGTGCCAGATACATTTCTCATTGATGAAGAAATAGCAATGAACAAAACAGACACAACTCCTGATCTGATGGACATTGTGTGTGTGTGTGTGTGTGTGTTGAGAGACATATAAACAAACAAGTTACACTAACTTACTCGTGGTTGGATTTGGACTGTTTGTAGGAGAGAAGAGGAAGGACTTAGTAATGGGGGGATTGTAGGGGGACCTCTAGGTTTCTGGCTCCATCATGTGCAATGTGGTGGCCAGCAGAGCCTGGGAGCTCTGGAGGTAGGCAGGTTTTGGGGAACGATGAGGAATCTTGTGTGGGACATGCTGGGTGCCTGAGAATCCAGGGAGAGGGGCCAGAGTGAGAAAAGAACTCAGCAGGAAGCCCTGGGGACTGAGTTAAAAGGGAGAGGAGCCAGCTCCCGAGAGAGGGGACAGAGAGGTGAGAGAGAGGATGGAAAACTGGAGACCTCCATGGCAGGAAGCCCCGGCATCATCAAATGCCACTTAGAGGTTCAGGGAGGGTGAAGGGGAGACACACAAAGTTGTAGGCTCACCCCTCCCCTTCCCCCTCCCCCTCCCCTCCCCTCCCCTCCCCTCCCCTTCCTTCCTTCCTTCCTTCCTTCCTTCCTTCCTTCCTTCCTTCCTTCCTTCCTTCCTTCCTTCCTTCCCCTCTCCTCTTCCTCTCTCTTTCTCTCTCTCTCCCTCTCTCCCTCTTCTTTTCTCTTTTCCTTTTCCTTTTCTTTTCTTTTCCTTTTCTCTTCCTTTTCTCTTTCTCAATGAGAAACCAGAATGGGAACTACCTACTGGAGGGTGAAGCTACAGGAGGAAGCAGAGGTAATGCGTGAAGCAGAGCCTCAGAGGCGGGTTGAACTCAGGGCCGACGTGTGGGGGCTGGTCTCGAACAGGAGGGTGTATCCCTGAGGCTGGAGGGGAGTGAGAAAAAAAAATGGTCAGGAACGCAGAGCAGCGCCTCTCAGGAAGTGGCTGCCAACGTCACTTGTGAGGTGGAAATGTCCAAAGTGGGTCTAGGATGCATCAACACAGGGGTGAAGGTTTGGGCTCCACACCGTGGGGAACAGGAGAAACAGCCATCCACCTGGGGCCATCCCCAAACTGACCTTTTCTGTGTCCCTATCCCTCAGAGGCCCGAGCTCTGCCTGGGAATTAAAACACAAATTCCTGCCAATGTGAGGTCTAACTCCACCGTCACGGAGAGGCTGACGACGCCAGCTGTGGGAATTGCAGCGGGGACAGGTATGGAGAGGATGTTTCTGGACATGGGGGTGACTGTCACTTGGAGCTGCAGGCAGAGGCAACAGCTGGTGTGTTTTCCCGAGCAGGTTGGGGGATGGCTCACAATCAATATTTACTTTACAAACAGCCATCCGGAGGGTGAACCGCCCTGCCTGTCACCCTCAGCTTTTCTGGGGAAAGATGTCTGTGGCCTGCTTAGTTCTGCCCTGCTGGTCTTCGCCTCTCGATCCAAAGCAACTTTGATGTGTATGGGAAAAGTACTGCGCTGTGAAAGGGACTGTGGACAGATGGTCCACCTGAGCTCAAAGGTGGGGTCCCTCCACGTATGCACCTCAGGACTTTCCATCCTGTTGGAATCTCCTAAGAAGTTGCTCCATGGGTGGCACTCTCTGAGCAGCACGATTGGCGGGGAGGGCTCTGTCAGCAATATTTTGTCGTCACTGGCGTCTGCAGGCTCTCCTAGGGGACACTTGAGAAACTTTCATAGAAATATTTCTCTTTGGCAACAGCTCGCTGTTTCCATGGTTTGACGATCCTAGCCAGCTATAAAGTAGGCCAGCACAGGAAAGGCCGGCCCTGGGGACACAGGCTGCAGGGCACACTCATTTCCAACCCTGGGGCAAGTCAGGTAACCTCATTAGGTCTCCATTTCCTAATCTTCAGAATGGAACAACAGTGTGAGCCTGAGTAGCCTTCTGGTGTTGTGAGAATGAGGATTAAAGAACTGTGCAAATTTTTGAGTTCTTTTGGTGAATAATTGAGAACTGTGCAAATTTTTTAGTTCTTTTGGTGAATGATTGTGAAGTCTTTTGGAGGACATAATTCAGAAACAAATGAAATAATAAAGCAGACCTTAAATGTACTGATGTTAATTTTGCATAGGTCCAGTAACCTTTTCTTTGCTACGCTTAGCAATCTACTAATTTAAAAAGATACTGACAGAACATTTTTAACCTATTTTTTTAACCAGCAATAAGTTTACATAGTTCAATATTCCAAATGCATGAAGGGATACAGTTACTATTCCTTTTCCTGCCCCTGTTCCAGCCATCCAGAGTTCCCCTGCCTAGGTAGGGTGACCAACTGGTCCTGCTTTGTCTAAGACTTTCTGTTTTAGCTCTGAAATGTCCTAATCCCAGGAGACTCCTGAAACCCCAGCAGACTGGGATGGTTGGTCACCCTCTGCCATAGGCAACCAACATTATGAGTTTGTCGTGTGTCCTTCTGAAGACATTTTGACAACAGCAATGTTAGTATTAAAAAAAATCCTTGTAGGTAAAGAAATAAAATGTCTTTCTCATAAAACACTAATGCATGAGGCTGGGCATGGTGGCTCATGCCTGTAATCCTAGCACTTTAGGAGGCTGAGGTGAGTGGATCACCTGAGGTCAGGAGTTTGAGACTAGCCTGGCCAACATGGTGAAACCTCGTCTTTACTAAAAATACAACAATTAGTCGGGCATGGTTGCGGGTGCCTGTAGTCCCAGCTACTTGGGAGGCTGAAGCAGGAGAATCGCTTGAACCCAGGAGAAGGAGGCTGCAGTGAGCCGAGATCACACCACTGCACTCCAGCCTGGGTGACAGAGCAAGACTCCGTCCCAAATACAAACAAACAACAAAACCAAACTAATGCATGATATCAAGGGGATAAGGGAGCCCACAATAACATGGAGGCCCAAAGCTTATCATCAAACATAGTTGTTTTTCCTGTAATTGTTCTTATGATTGTAATTTCCAGCTCCAGAATTGCTATCCTTCTGCAAAGGAAAACTCCCTGTCAGTCTTGGGAAAAAGACTCCTGTAAACGTTAACAATCTGTGGCCCCATTTCTCATAGCCGTGGTTGACCATGGACTCCATTATCTGTTTGTTTATAATTTATTTTTGTGGAGTTAAAAAAAGCATTTGTGTACTTGGGATTTGGATTTCATAAGTATGCTTATTTGGCAAGTGATCTTTTAGGCTTCCCTGTGCAAATGTAACTGATTTGGGAAAGCCCCATTTCAGAGAAAGCATAACACAGCCCTTATCACGTGTGAACTGAGAAAGACATCGGAAAGCCTTTTCCAGGCTAAAAATAGACCTAGAACGAGGTGTATTTTAGCTTCGGGACTTTCACAAACTTTCTGGCAAACTAGCACTTTATTGTTTTATGTATAAGGGGCTGACGTTCCTTTTAAATGTTCTAGCTTCAGGCTATCTTACTTTTGTGCAAAAAAGGATGAATTATTTATAAAAAGAGGCAAAAATATCACATGATAATACCCTCGTTTCTGGCGGGGAGTAAAATGAGCTGCAGCTGGTGCTGTGTCAGCTCCACGGGCGAGGTGCAGAGAGCCAGCGGAGGATGGGCTTGATCCTCTGATCCCTTGAGAGGGGCTGATATCTGAGATTCGGCCTGTCCCCCTCCAGGAGGGAGGGAGAGACCTTTAATTCGCATTCTCTCACTCATCACTCATTTTCTCTCTCTCTGTCTCATCACTCATTTTCTCTCTCTCTCTTTTTCTGTCTCCCTCCCTCTAGCAAACTTGGGAAGGCAAAGTGTGGAGATCTTTTATAAGCTCAAGTGTGTGCAGAAGCTGGTTTTATGGAATTATTTGTATACACTAATTCTGTCAGCCTCAGTTTCTTCATCTGTGACAGGAGGTGATAACTGTATTTTCTCCTTAGGCCTGACGTAAAGTGCCTGATGCTAAGTCAATGCTCAATAAGTATTAGCTAGTATTCAAGCTTGCCTGCCTGCTCAGAGACACAGAGGGGCGGAGCGAGCGTGTGGGCTGAGGAAGGACTGGAGAATATAAAGGCAAGGGGCTGCATTACCTGAGGGTAGAGAGGTCAGCTGAGCTGACCAGTTCTTCCTGGTTTGTCTGGGACTAACCTGGTTTTAAAAACAGAGTCCTGCATCCTTGGAAATCTCTCAGACCCAGGCCAACCAGAGGGTTGGCCGCTGTCCTGAGTTAGGTTAGGATGAATTGTCCCTCGTTTATTCTCCCTCTCGTCTCAACTGAATGCTGAGTTACTGTACCAGGGTTCCATCATGTGTGTGCACAGGCAGGGGCAGGAGAGCCACCTGACACACCCTGTGTCACTCTGCCTGACTCTGGCCACCCCACCTGTCTGTGTTGTGGCACAGTATTGTAACAGAACTGCCAGGCCCAGGGTTCCCCTGCCTACTCTGCCTTCCACCCAGTGGGGTTGTGCGGAGCCTCCTAGCAGGCCCAGGAAAGGTGGGAGGAAATTGTGCAAAGACTTAAGACATGAGGGAAATCCAATTCCTTTTATTATGTGGATGATAACAACTGTGTGTAAAGGAGTCTGTCTGAGAAGTGGATTTGATCATGACATTTCACTAGTACTTGGGGCCTGCGTTTTACACGAATGCTTGCGGCCTGCACGCAGGAGGTTTCACTGGGGTTCCAGAGGGTTCTCCCGCTACTCAGCTCTACTTTTCCAAACGTACTCTCTGATATTCCCAGCACCGTGGAGCAAGACGGGGTATTTCTAATGGAGCAATGCCTCACTGTCTTTGGAGACAACCCCAGACTCGATTAGGAGTTGGAAAGACTGAGCTCAGGGTGTGTGCCCTGGTGCTGGTGTGGCCCCAGACACTGTAGGACCCCTCAGGCCTTCATTTCCTTGCATGTCAACCGGGGAGGCTATGATGGGGTACACAGGGTTGCTGTGAGGACTAATGAGACGCATGTGAGGCGAGTGTGGCACACAGTGGGCATGCAAGAAACACGAGTTCTTGCATCTGAACGTCTCTAGCAATGATTGTGGAATATACTCAGGACGGATCCTCTACTTCTCATCCTTTTCTCTTGGGTCTGGAAATTTTATTTACTAGTGATTAGCTCAACAGTCAACATGTCTTGTCTGCAAATCAGAATGGCCGTGCTTAAGGCTAGAGGCCACATGCAGTATATTTAGTCCTTTCCCGAAAGTGCCCAGCCTGTAACGGGCGCAAAAGATGTCTGTTGCTGTGGGAAGAAACCTTCCAGATGACGAGTGCTGCTGACGTCTAGGAAGAAGTGAAAGATGGGCTGGCACACTCTGTGGGTTTGCTTGCTGGGTTTCTGGCTGAGTCGTCTTGGACTTCCCCTCCACTCCTTTGCTGTGGGTCCCCCTCAGGTAGATGTGTAGTCAGCAGCTTCTCCAAATTGGAATAGAAATAACTCTCCAAGGGCTGAAGGGGATCTCCTTACCAGGCCAAACCTTTCTTCCACTGCCCACACACGTGCGACTCTCTCAAGTCCCTAAATTGACAAGCCTCTGTTTCTTCCTCTGTAAAATAGGGATGCTAATGCCTATTTCCCATAGGGTTGAAAGGTATGTGTGATTATGTCTGCAAAGCTCAATGCATGGTGGACATTGTTATCTGGAATTTCCTTACCCCTCTTCAGTCTACCCTTAAAAATTGTTTTCACTACACTGTGTTGGCAGTATGGGGTGCAGCAGGAAGAGAGAGTCTGCCTCTCACATTCTCCTTACGCATGCTCCAGAGTTTGATCTCTGGTCATCTTTGTAAACCCTTTGCCTCAGGGTATGTTAAAAACAAAGGTGAGTCATGTCATATTCATTTTAGAAAATAACATAGTTAAGATTAATATATGTACTGCATGTAAGAAAACTGCAAAATTAGTACATATTTATTACAGAGCCTAGAGTCTATTGCAGTAAAGTCTGATGCAGTAAAGACAACACAAATGCCCCATGATCACACATCTAGGGATAATTGCTGTTAACATATTGGTATATTTCCGGGGCTGGGCACTGTGGCTCATGCCTGTAATCCCAGCACTTTGGGGGACCTAAGTGGGCGGATCACTTGAGCCTAGGAATTAGAGACCAGCCTGGCCAACATGGTGAAACCCCGTCTCTACTAAAAATACAAAAAATTAGCCAACTGTGGTGGTGCGTGCCTGTAATCTCAGCTACTTGGGAGGCCGAGGCACGAGGATGGCTTGAACCTGGGAGGTGGAGGTAGCAATGAGCCACGATCAGCCACTGCACTCCAGCCTGGGCGACAGTGAGAGACTCCATCTCAAACCAAACCAAACCAAACCATGTTGGTGTATTTTCTTCCAATATATTTTCTTGTGTCCTGTTTTAAGTCAGCTGCTAGTCACGGAGAATGGAGAATGTCTGTCTTCCAAACAGGTTACTTCACTGAGACCTATTTCCTCTGGGCTACATATGTATAAAACAGCAAACAGGTGAGAGGTGTCCAAAGGGTGTTCCTGCTCTGAATTCCAAGGTGGTTTAGACGTTATTAACTCAGGGATCTGGTTTTGCTCCATAGCTGTTGTCTCCTGGAGGTGTCCCAGGCAGGGCATCAGAAACTCCCTCCCTCAGATATTGGTGAACCTTGAAGGTTGGAAAAGTGATTTACAGTTAAATGTTTTCTGCCATTTCAATGATCCTTCTTCATTGCTCTGATATTTTATTAATAATTAACATTTGCTGAGCACTTAACATTTTTTAGATATTTTGCTAAGCATGTTCCAAGTATTAACTTATTTGGTCCTTGAACTACTCTCATGAGATAGGTCCTCTTATTCGCCCTATTTTACAGATGAGGAAACTGAGGCATAAGGAGGTTTAAACAAGATCACACAGTTAGTGGTGTACTGGAATTAAATGACTTGTATTTATTGTGCATATAAAAATATATATGTGCATATACGAATGTAAATACAGTATATAGAAAATATGTATAAATTTCTCTCTTCTACCTATATGCCTATCACCTCTCTGTCGTTTATCTCTATCTATCTATATTTATATCTCTCTCATCAATATCTACCCACCTTGGCTGGGCGTGGTGGCTCATCCCTGTAATCCCAGCACATTGGGAGGCCAAGACAAGAGGATCACTTGAGCCCAGGAGTTCAAGACCAGCCTGGGCAACACAGCGAGACCCTGTCTTGTATTTATTTATTTATTTTTAAAAAACTGTCTACTTACTTTTTTGATCTAATTATTTCTGAAGAATTTTCATCTGTGTTTGAAGTGGCCGTTTACTAGTTTTGGCTTTGGCTCCCCGCGTCCAGATGTCCTTATCGTGGTGGACTCCCCAGTGCTGTGATCCTTGGTGGAGGAGGACCCCCCACTTCCCGTTTGGAAGATGAAGAGGGTGGGACGTGCCCTCTCCCCTTCTTGGACAGTGCCACATGACTGGGGTAGCCAATCGGATGCTGCATTTTAGGACTTTTAATTTCAAGCCAGTGATGCAATTCACAGGCAGTTAAAGAGACACTCTTCCAGCCCCGGTGCCGTGGCTCACGCTTGTAATCCCAGCGCTTTGGGAGGCCCAGGCGGACAGATCACTTGAGGTCAGGAGTTTGAGACCAGTCTGGCCAACATGGTGAAACCCTCTCTCTACCAAAAAATACAAAAATTGGCCAGGAGTGGTGGCACGTGCCTATAGTCCCAGCTACTCAGGAAGCTGATCTGAGGTGGGAGAATCGCTTGAACCTGGGAGGCAGAGGTTGCAGTGAGCCGAGATCCGAGATCATGCAACCGCACTCCAGCCTGGACAACAGAGTGAGTGAGACCTTGTCTCAAAAAAAAAAAAAAAAAAAAAAAAAAAAAAAAATAAATAAATAAATAAAATTCACTCTTTCAGCCATGGTCACAGCAGTGGCATCTACTGTCTGGTGGTAAAGGCAGTGGTGATGGTGGAGCCTGCGAGACATCTGCTGGACAGTGCTCTTTCCTAACCAGATCCTTCCTGGGTCTGATTTGGGCTTTGATTCTACAAATCCAGACAGACTCAGTTCCTTGTTTCTTGCTTGTTGGAATGCGCATTGCAGCCTATTCAGTATCCATGTCTTCCCCTTCCTTGTTCCTAACAAAACCTTTTCTTTAATTTTGCTGGGTGGGGGGTGTCCCAACCCTAGTTCCAAGGCAGGTCTAATCCAATCAGGGCATGATAATCCCCTGGCTTTAACTCAAGATGGACCGATCAGACTGAGAGGAGGGTTTATGTTCCATAGTTGGAAAAAGTATTTTCCTCTCTCACCTGCTATATGTGAGCAAGAAAGCATTCCACCCTGATTGTCACTCCAGCTATCCTTGTGGATCTTGTGACCAGGTGGCCACCCTTCTAAGGTTGAAGTCAATGCTGCGGCCAGCAGTGGAGAGATGGAAAGATCCAGGACCTTTGACATCATGCACATAGCTGAATCAACCAATCCTAAACCTCTCCTCCCAGGCGCTTCCTTTATGTGCAAGAAGAGATTTCATTTTTATTTTTTATTTTTGGTACAATGTGATTTTAAAAAACATTTTATGTAAATAATTTAAAAATATTATGGGTACATCATATTCGTGTATATATTCATGGGGTACATGTGATGTTCTGATCACATGTGTAATCACATCAGAGTAATTAGGGTGAAATGTCCTTTTTTATGTAAGTCAGTTCAAGTGAGTTTTCTGTTTCTTATAGCAGAAAATATCCTAATTGGTTTGCTTGTTTGGTTTGGTTTTGTTTCCCTAAGCCTGTTTCTCTGAAGTCAGCATTTCTTTTTTTTTTTTTTTTTTTGAGATGGAGTCTCGCTCTGTCACCCAGGCTGGAGTGCAGTGGCCTGATCTCGGCTCACTACAAGCTCCGCCTCCCGGGTTCACGTCATTCTCCTGCCTCAGCCTCTCTGAGTAGCTGGGACTACAGGCGTCTGCCACCACGCCCGGCTAATTTTTTGTATTTTTAGTAGAGACGGGGTTTCACCGTGGTCTCGATCTCCTGACCTCATGATCCTCCTGCCTCGGCCTCCCAAAGTGCTAGGATTGATTACAAGCATGAGCCACCGCGCCTGGCCTGAAGTCAGCATTTCTTAGATAACTTTTTGGTCTCAGGAATCCTTTCCATTCTAAGAAATATTGAGGACCTCGAAGAGCTTTTCTTTATTTTGTTTTATATCAATATACATATTGATATTTGCTGCATTATAAATTAAAATGAAGTCTAAAATATTTAAAAACAAAAATAACACATTAACATGTTAACATCAATAAGATATTTTTTGGCTGGGTGCAGTGGCTCATGCCTGTAACCCCAGTGCTTTGGGGGGCTGAGGCCAAAGGGTGGCTTAAGGCCAGGAATCCAAGACCAGCCTGGGCAAGACTCTGTCTCTACCAAAAAAGAATGAGAGATATTTTAATGAAAAATAACTAATTTTCTAAAACAAAAATATTAGAGAAGAGCATGCCTTTCTTTAACATTTTTTTGCAAATCTCTCTAATGTCTGGCTTAGTAGAAAATAGCTGGATTCTCATATCTGCTTTTGCATTCAATCTGTTGCAATTTGTTTTGGTTGAAGAACATGAAGAAAATCCAGCCTCACCTAGATATTTAGTCGGAAAAGGGAGGAACATTTTAGTAGCCTTTTCAGGTAGTTGTGGAGATTCTTTGATACTATACCAAAATTTGCAGGTTGTAGTTTCTTAAAGATTATTTGCAATGTGGAATATGAAATGAATATTTTATATTTCATTTCATCAGAATCTATTGGTCTGTCTTATACTTTGAGTGGATCGTTTACTCAGAAATGATTTTGTAACACTGTGCATTGGCCATTTGGAAAAATTTATGCAGATCTTTCAAATTTTGATATGTTTCATTGCATAATATAAAAAACCCATACTTTAAAATATCACCACCAAGATCATCAGAAAAATTTTGAAGCATTGGGAAGCTGTCAAGCTCATAGCAAAAACATCCTAATTGACAAGTTTTCTTAAAAATTCTAATTTTCACCTGAAGGCTTGTATTTTATCATTGGCTACAATACTGGCAGTGGGTGTCCTTGAAATGACAGCCTCATTTTGATCATTTTTGAGAAAATGCCTGCCAAAGACCAAGTGTAAAGTTTGTCAGTCACTCTCTTGATTAAAGATGGTGTTCCGTGAAAAAAGTGGCTAGTTCAGTTTGCAACTCTAGGAATTGTAAACATGCTTTTTCTTGAGTCAATCATTATGCATAAATGTACAGCAGAAGTGATTTATTCCTATGTCCCATTTCATCATGTATAATATTAAAATGATCTCAAGGTCAAGATTTAATAATTTAATGGCTACCTCAAGGGCATTCTAAAGTGAAACTGATTATTTTTTTCCCTATAGTGTATAGTTGTGAAGAATACAATGACTATGAATATTGTTTACCTCGATTTGTGCTAAGGCACCATCAGTTTTCCTCACTGTTGCTTTTGCACTATTAGTGCAAATGTCAACATAGTGAAAAAGACACATAACATCTTATTATCATTATTGAATTAGTTTTCACTTTGAAGATTCCCTGAAAGGGTCTCAGAGACCCCAGGAGTCCACAAATCCCACGGTTAGAACTTCTGCTTTAGCTTACAGTCAATTCTGGAAGCAACATGACATGCTTCCAATAATCTCCCCTTCTCTGAAATCAACCAGATTTGGTTTTGTTGCCCGTTTACCATGTTAAAAATGTCATTGTTTATGGTTATTTGAATTAAAATGTTTTTAAGGAACTCTAATTGAGGGCAATTTTTAAGTAAGCAAATGATTAGAAGGAAAGATTCTAAAGTTTCACTTTATGAAAAAAGTCTAACATTTATGCTTTCTACATTCTTGATGTTAACATTAAATAGTCAAGCATTGTTTAATGACTGATGTAGACCATCAGTCCACAAATTGTGGCAAAATAAGGAAAACAGCACTAATATTTTCTCTGTTCTATGGAAGCTCCCAGTGGCCTTGAGCTGGGTACTATTTGTCCCTACCTCACATTGATTTTTTTTTTTTTTTGAGATGGAGTTTTGCTTTTGTTGCCCAGATTGGAGTGCAATGGCGCAATCTCAGCTCACCGCAAACTCTGCCTCCCGGGTTCAAGCGATTCTCCTGCCCCAGCCTCCCGAATAGCATGCACCACCACACCCAGCTAATTTTGTATTTTTAGTAGAGATGGGGGTTTCACCATGTTGGTCAGGCTGGTCTCGAACTCCTGACCTCAGGTGATCCACTCACCTTGGCCTCCCAAAGTGCTGGGATTACAGGCATAGCCACCATGCCCAGCCTATTTCAGATATTAAAAACCTGATATTCAGTGGTTAAATACTTGGCCAAGGCCATTCAGTGGTCAAACCTTTCATCCTGGCTAAGAGGCTCAAAGCCCAGGACCTCTTTGCTGTATCGTGCAGGAATTTCTGATAAGTACAAAAATAAGAGGCTGTGATGGCTGAGGTTTATGCCTTGGAGAACAGTTCTCCAAAATCATGGAATCAGAGGTGTTTCTTTAAAAACTTTCTTTTATATATTCTATCATACTGATATGATGTTGACTGTCTACTAATGCAACATTTTTAACATACCAGAAGGTGATATTTCAGAGTTAGAAGAGACCTAAATCATGTGATCTATCCATATCTCTTATCACTGGGGCGTATTTAACATGGAATGCATATTTAACATGCATTTCAGAAGTACCTTCTGGATGATGACTTCTGATAATCTGATTGTTGTCCATCCCCCCAAATCAAAATGAATTACACTGTATGTGGCAGGCAGCTTCTAGGATGGCCCCAGTGATCCCTGCTTCCTGATATTCATACCATTGTGTAATTCCTTCTCCTTGAGTGTGGATGAAACCTGTGACTTGCTTCCAACCAATAGAATATGACAAAGGTGTGAGAATGTCACTTCTGTGATGAGGTTTCATAAGAGAGTGACTTCTGTCTTGCTAGGTGACTCTTTCTATTGCTATCTTGACTTGCACACTTTGATGAAGCAAGTTGCTATGTTGGAAGGGCCCCATGCCAAGGAACTGAGGGCAGCCTCTGGCCAACTGCCCCAGGGGAACTGAGGCCCCAGTCCAACAGCCAGTGCAGGGCTGAATCTGGCCAAAAAATGCTGATTGAGCTTGGAAGCAGATCCTTCCCCAGTTGAGCCTTCAGAGGAGACCCCAGCCCCAGCCGACACCTTGATTGCACCTTTGGGAGAGGCCCTGAAGCAGAGAACCCAGGTAACCTATGGTCAATTTCCTGACCCACAGACTGAGATACTAAATGCACGTTCTTTTAAGCTGCTAGGTTTTAGGGCAATTTGTTATGCTGCAATAGACAACTAATACAATGTACCATATTTGTCTCTTTTTCCAGCAGGACCAGAAGTGGGCCGTTTAAGGTCCCTGGGACCTTGTCATGTGTGTTTAACTGTTTACCCACCACTGAAAAGCTTCCTGCCAGGACCCATATGCAGTGTAAAAAGGGAACCCTGAAGCTCTGGGAATGGCTCCTAGTACTTCAGGAAGGGGCTCTGTGCCCCCATCAATTCCCACCTTTGGGCCTCCCACTAGAACCTCCTTAATTGTCTTTCTCCACCTAAGCATCATTTAGCTTACAAACCAGAGGCAACAAGCCAATTATTCCCTGGAGAAACTTCAGCCAGGCAGGGGGGCATTAACCACACCAACTGGTGTTCCACAACAAAGGTATGAGAGGCAGAGATTCACCTCCCAGTCCGGTTCATAAGCAGAGGCGCATGAAATAAGAAACTCCTTTTGACAAAGAGAGAAATTAGCGGAGATACTGAAACTATGCGTTGCATAGGACATCAGGTAATCACTTCACTGTCGGCTTCAGTTTTTGATCTGCCAAGATGGGAGTCTACTTCTGGGTCTCATAGTCTTTGATTCTTAGTCTGACACAATCTGGGTTGCTGTGAGCTGGCTCTTTGGGTGCTAAGTCAACTATCAAATGTGGATAACAGAATACCTGTCTTCAAAGGGGGTTGTAGAATTAAATGAAATAAATAAAACACGTGAAATGTGCAGCACAGGGCCAGCCCAAGCGCCATCGTGGCAGTTGCTGCTTCACCGCGGGGTCTCAAGTCCCGAGGAATTGGGGTCGCGGGCGGGCGGAGCGCAGCCGGGACCCAGGCCGGGTGGCCTGCCCCGCCCACGTGGGGCCGCGGCCCGTCGAATGACTCCTTGCAACGTGTTGGTGGTGGTGGCGGCGGCGGTGGCGCGGGCTCTTCCGGGCGCCGCAGCTTCCTGCCAAGCACCGCGCAGCCGCCTCCGCCGCAGGATCCCCCGGTGCAGGCCTGCGTGCTGGTGCGGATCCTGGGGCTCAGCCACGCGCGCCCTGCCTGATCCTGTGCCGACCCACCGCACTATGCGCGCCGTGCCGCCACCAGCCCCGCTCCTGCCGCTGCTGCTGCTCGCGCTCCTGGCCGCTCCCGCCGCCCGCGCCAGCAGAGCCGAGTCCATCTCCGCGCCGCGGCCCGAACCCGAGCGTGAGTCGCGGCCACCGCCCGGCCCGGGGCCCGGGAACACCACCCGGATTGGGTCTGGGGCGGTGGGCGACAGCGGCAGTGGCAGCGGCAGCTCCAACAGCAGCGGCGACGCCTTGGTGACCCGCATTTCCACCCTCCTCCGCGACCTACCCACCCTCAAGGCGGCCGTGATCGTGGCGTTCGCCTTTACCACCCTCCTCATCGCCTGCCTGCTGCTGCGCGTCTTCAGGTGGGCCCTCCCGCCCTCTTCCTTCTCCCGCCAGCCGACAGGGCGGCATCGCCAAGCTGCTGTCGCCGCGCGCCCGCCCCACCTGCACGCACAGGTGCCCTGGTGCGCCCCAGCCAGCCGTGTGCCTCCTGCCCTGCCCGGGAGGGTGGGTGGGGGGCCGGGGTGTGCTCGTCTGGATTTTCCTGGTACATGTTTTAGGAATTTTCTTTCCTCTCTTTAACTATATATATAAAATAAATATTTGGTTCCATTTGTTGGCTTTCTGCTAATGCTGAACGCTAACAATAGCGCTCTGAATTCTGACAGCGTTTCCCATAAATTATTTTTATAATCATTTTCACAGATGAGGAAAACATTTTCAGAGGCAAAATGGCTCATCTAAGTAAACTCAGTGATGGAGGTAGGACTTGAACCCAGGCCTGTCTAAGTTTAATCTCGCCACTCCTTCTTCCTACTACCATCTCCGTCACGCCCCACCTACTTTTTACTCTTTTTTTTTTTTTTTTTTTTTTTTTTTACTACTGAAAGAAGCAGTTTCTAGAGTGGGGGGTAGTAGAGTTGCCTCCAGAATTACGCTGGAGGAGTGCTTTGCACCACGGGTTGGAGCTGGGCTTCAGGATTCTAGGCGACCCTTGGTGGCCTCCCTGATTTTCTGTTAGTGGGGGACACAGATGGCTTTCCTAGGCTCCTGCCTAGGTTGCGCTAGATGAACATTCACAGGGGCATGAGGGATCTTGGAGAGCCCTTTGTAGGTTGCTCACGTTCAGGGATAAAGTGTCTGGTAAATTAGGAACGACGTCCCAGGTCCTTGATCCCTGTCCCTCCTGGTGGACAGGGCTAAGAGGAATGCAAGGACATTTCCTTTAATGCCTGGGAAATCCTGTTTTTGCAGGAAATGAACCAAACCTGTCCTGTTACTGAGGCCCGCCCGCCTGGAAGTCTGGGTGTGTGTGTCAGCTGTTCACTGCTGCCTTCCTCTGCTTCCAAGCCTACACACTGTGCTTTGGTGTTTGATCAGCTGTGGAAGGTTGGGCTTCAGGGCTTGCTCTCCTGGGTAGCATTTTCAGTGCAACAGCAGAAACCAGACCAGGAAAAGGTAGAGTTGGGAGCTATCTATGTATTGAGCTTTGCTGTCAGTTGTGTGTGACTTTGGGTCCAGGTGTTTCCTTCTATGTCTGTAGGATTAGATGCCAGTGGTCTGAGAAAATGGAGAAAGGGGAAATGTGGTCCCACGCTCACCCCACCATTCCCTGCCTTGTCTGAGGCCACATCGTTCCTCACTCTGCTGGTCTCCTTGATGTTCTCTGGGTTGAAATGCTCCTGTCTTCTTCCCACTCTACCCACTAGCCTCAATCCCCTGTTTACAAACTCTAGCAGCTCCCTGTGGCCACTACCTAGGCATTGCCATACCTGGGTGTGTAATTCAGGGCCCTTGCAAGCTGGCCCCCGTCCACAATGCAGACATCAACCAGCGCTTCTGAGCCTAGTCCCTTGTCACTTGCTCCTTATGCTCTGTGGTTTCCCGCTTCTAGCCTAATTCTTGCCCCTATGTTCTACAAGTGCGTGCAGCCACCAGCTCCCATCCTCCTTCCTCTGTATAGTTTTCCTGGACATTTGAATGAGGCTGTCACTATTTTCTGACCTCCTCATCCCTAATCTGTGCATCCTTCAGTCCAACCGTGCCATGCTGGCTTCTGCGCTCAGCAGAGAGCCCTGGAGATTGGGAAGTCCAGTTCATCTTCGTGTCTCCATGCCCGATGCGGGCCTGCCATTCAGCAGAGGTGCCATTGTCATTTATGGACTTCCTGATTGTTCAGTTGGAGTGAAGGTTAATGCCTAGAGCAAGTCTGAGTCTGGAGGTTTGAAACATTTAGCTCAAAATAGGCTATGGAGTCCACAAGGCTGTGTATTTTTTTTAGAAGGTATTTGAACAATTTTGCTAGTCTGCTGTTTATTACTCAGGAGTAGGGGAGAAAAGAAGGCAGCATGCACCCAGATGTGAGGGATGCGAGCCTCATGTTGGAGTGGGTAAGCCAGCACTCTAGCCTGGAAGAGATGGGTCTTTAGTGGCTTGGGTGTGGAGTGTTGAAAGAAGTTTATGACTTCATAGGAGAAGGTGGTTATGGACGTGATCTGTGTCTCTTCCCAGGAAGGCAATCTTGTTAGGGTGAGTTTTCAAGTGGACAGCTGCCACCCCAGATTCTGATCTAGAGAGGACTTTGTAATATTTTACAGCTTAGAAGGGCCCTGATGGCGCACAGTCCCCATGTGTTTCTTTGCAGATGAGAAAGTTGCATCCCAGGAAGTAGAATAAGTCGTTGCTAGATTCTAGAACACTCTGCAAGTCAGTGTAGCCAAGGCAGGGGCAGCACCTCATCTATGCTATTCAGCCTTTCTCCTGTCCCACGCTCCCCTGTAGCCTTGGTCAGTCAGCTCACCAAATGCCTGTCCTTCCTTTCTCCCTCTGCAACTCCTTAGCCTGCAGGCACTGAGTCCTGGAAATTCCACCACCTGAGTCTCCAAGAGACTGTCTCACCTCTGCCCACACCACCTTCCCCGGGGAAGCTTCGCCACCTGCCACTGTTTCTACCTTGTCGCTCCTGAATTGCAATAGTGTCTCTTAAGCCGGGGTTCCTGCCTCCAACCTTGTCCCTCTCCAGTCTGTCCTCCCTCGTCTGCAGGAATGCCTGTATCATCCTTCTTCTACCCCTCCCTGCCAATTCTCCCTGCATACAAACTCCTTAATGTGTGGGCAAGGCTGACTCTTCAGATCAGGGTGCTGCCTCCCTCTTGAGCCCCCATCTCGGCTCTGCTCAGTGCACCTCCTGCTTTGCTGGACTTCCAGGGGTTCTCCGGAGGCACTGCGTGGCCTGAGCATCTTGTCCCATTCTAACCCCCTGCTTGGAGTCCCCTCTGTCACTAAGACTGCATGGTCAGTTCGGTGCTGTTTGACCTCATTGCCGTTGCCTCCTCTGAGAAGCCTCTGCAGCTAGGGCCCCTCTGTGCTTCCAAAGCACACTCGATTTTTGAATTCCCTCTTCAGAGTCAAGTGCCGCCGAACTTCTTCTGAGCAAGACTAGGCATTAATCTGTGTTTCCCTAATACCTAATGTGGTTCCAGGCACAAGCTGGCATTTAATAAAGATATTTTTAGCAAAAGAATGTTGAGCTCTCAAGGATTTTACATTGCTGATGTCTCTCAAAATGTGCTAGACTAGCTGCATGACTGATGCTGGATACCTGCGAGGTAGGAATTTGTACAACGTAGATAAAGGAGAGTGTAGTAAGTATGATTGCTTATAAAATGGAAGCAGTCACCTTACCAGACAACAGAAAAAAATTGGATCCAAGGAAATTAGAAGCAAAGAATGTGTGTTTTAATGAAAAAGATGTATACTTTTAATCAAGCAATTCCATTCTTAAAGTATGTACATTTTCCACTGCACTAAATATTCTTTGCTTCTAATGTTAATAATTAGAAGAGAAAGCCAAGATGCAAGTGCAATGATATTCAGAGAAGCTCTGTTTGATAGTGAAAAGGTTTAAATAATCCAAGTGTCCAACAACTGGGCATTGGTTAAGCAACTCATGGTAATCTTTGTGGCAGAATACTGTGCAGCTGTTAAAATGATAACATTGAGATAATACTTGCTATATATTTTTGAGTATGAAACAGGTCACAAAGTGGCATGTATAGTATCAGTTAAGTAAATTATAAACATGTATATATGAATGTGCGAATAAATCTGTGTGCCTGTGCGTGTGGATGATTATCGTATTTTTTTTTATTATTCACGATGTGTTTCTGCATAGTTTGAATTCTTTTACAATCCAGAAGCATGTAGTTATGATGTGTGTATGCTGGGTATCCCTGTGTGTATACTCAGCTCCTGGCTGCATTCTTGGATGTGTCTTTCTGAGGACCAGTATTGACAGCATCTGGGGTGTACACCTGGGAGTGGGGCTTCTGGATCCTAGGGGGTGCTCATTCTTGATTTCCTTGAGCAGGCGCCAGTGTAGGTTTCCATCTGCAGAGCCTGAGGGTTCTCAGATTCTCACATCATATCCAACACTTAGTATTATCTTACTTTCTAATGCTTTCCAATCTGATGGGTATAATTTGGTATTCATTAATTTGTTTTGTATTTCTTCATTTTCTGCCAAAGTTGAGCCTCTGTCTCTTCCAAATGTTCTCCTTAATCAATCTGATTTTCCCATCTTGTAGAATCATGTCCACCTTTTTAAATGTATTTCATCATTAAGGCAAACCATTTTTAGACAGGAGACAAAAATCAGAAGAAGGGAAAGCTGGCTGGAGACCGAGTGCCCTCTGGTGGGTACCTTCACATGTGTGAGAGTAGTCCTACAGGTACCTGGTGTGGGGGACCCCCTGGGTCTGCTGCTTGGCAGGTTTATGGGAGCTGAAAGGGAATCAGCAAAAGAGGCTGTCTCTAGGAAGTAGAGAGGTGTGATTGCTCCTAATTTTTTGATATTGGGAAACATCTGGTGATGTTGCATGGATTCAAGATAATACACATAAGCGAAGGACTGCTGGTATCAGTACCTTTTGCCCCCTACATTCACTCAGAACACTTTATTGTCTGAGTTCTGGAAGGAATCTGACTTTACGCTCTGGTGTCTCATGAGCAGAGCAGGGGCAAGTCAGGAAAACCCTGCCACCTCGAAACCACAACGTTCCTTTCATCCTGGGGATCCTTTCCCAGTCTTGGAGAGTCTCCGAACTCCACGGTGCAGGCTCCATTTCTCCTAGATCTTTGTTGGCTGCATGCCCAGCCACTTCTTACTTCAAAATCTCTGTAAAATCCTCTTATCTGAAAGCAGGGTTCTTTTTGGTGCTTCCCGAGGGATCGGGAGGTTGAATTCTAAGCAGTCTGACATTGCCCAGCTGTCAGTGGGAACGGTGCACACTGCCATGCCCTGAAGACATTGGAACCACAGATGCTTAGTTAATTTTACTAAGCCAGGTCTTTGAAAAGGAACGAGAACTTTCCTACTTATCTTGTATTTCCTAAATTTTCTATTGTGTGTGTATTTACATTTGTAATAAGAAAAGTTATTTAAAAGAAAATGTAAAAGCTTAATACTTTTAGCATTTAGGGAAAGTTACCATTAAAAATTTTTTTTTGTCATTGCTTATTATTTCATAGTATATCAATATTATTTTAGTAAATTGGGGTTTTGGGTGGAGCCATGGTTAGAAGGTCCAGCCCCATTTTCAGATTTGAGAGGGGATGTGGGACTTGTTTAGCATCAGTTGGTCATTTCTCATTGCTTGCCCAAGGCTTTGAATTGAAGGAAAAAACTATAGAAGTGACAAATGTTCATCTTCTTTCATGTTTGATATTATATGCCACAGTGAAGAAGTGTTAAGCAAATTGAATACAGGCAAAATCCAGATTCTTTAAAAAAGAGAGTAGAGAGCAAGCCCTTGATTCAGTTCTCCAAAACATCATGGTATAGGGAGAGAACAAGATCGCTCAAATGGTTCTTAACTGGGGAGGATTTTGTCCCCTGGTGTTATGTGGTCATATCTGGAGACATTTTGGATTGTCATGTTGGGGAGCGGGGGTAGGGGTAGGGGGAATTTACTACTGGCCTCTAGTGGGTAGAGGCCAGGATACTGCTAAACATCCTACAGTGCACGGAACAGCACCCCCACCCCCACCCAAAGAATTATCCAGCCCCAAATGTCAAGGGTGCCAGGTTTGAGAGATGCCGAGAATCTCGGCTTCAAGCCTGCTGGTTGTCTGATATGGGCAGTTTATTGAACCTTTCTGGGCACCGTTTCTCATCATTAATTAGAGTACATGCTTCCAAGGGCTATTGCATGTTTAGAATGAGATTGTGTCAACTCAGTCTCTGGCTCCCCTTTAAGCAGCCAAGTGTCCTATTATATTGAAAAATACGATTCTGAAAACAGATGTAATTTACACCCAACCTTTTGGTCTTGCTTCTGTCCATAAATGAGGATGCAGCCATATGGCCACAATTATCAGGCAGGTGCATCTGTTTCTGAGGCTCTTTCAAATGAAATTGCTGACTCTTTAGCCCAAGTGAGCCTCCTTGACTACTCAATTTCCTGATGATGGAGGCGCCTCATGACTGCCCCCATTAACAGGACTGTGAAGACCTGGCACCTGACGTGGATTCCTTCTATCAGATTGGAAAGGGAAGAAAATCCCTCTTTAATTTAAGCCTGAGCCTCCTGACTTGTATGGCATTACCCATAGACTTTCATGCCCATGTAGGCTTTGCGTATGGGTGTCTTTGCAAATGCAGGTTCTTCTTGAGACATCAGGCAAATCTAGGGTAAGCAGTGGGGATTAAGGGAACCCCAATGTCAGTATCTGTAGGGCATCCTGTAGGGCGAGTGTCAAGAGGGGGAAACACTCCTGGATTTAAGCAAAGAAGGCTTCATGGGTTGTGTTAGTACTTTAGTTTTATGGCTGAGGTTTTGGGTCTAACCTTTTGCAAAGAGAAATCTGGGACCATGAATTTAGGATCATGTTATTACGGTTTGACTTAAAAAATAAACTATACTTAATCTAAGGGCAATCTGCCAGGAATCTAGACTTGCTATTTATTTTCCTGAGGGTGCAGGGAGGAGGAAACCCTTTCTCATGGGCAGGTGTGGCACAGAGGAGGGGCCATGGCAAAGTGCTTGGGCAGGGCTCTTGTAGACCCGGCGGAGCCCTTCTAGACCCCTCCCTCTCACGTAGGGGTTTCTTTGCATTCAGAGCTCCTTCCACCTACCTCCCTACACTCATTGTACAGATGAGAAAACTGAGGCCCAGAGTGGGGAGGGTTGCTTAAGGTCACTGAGTGAGTTTGTAGGAAAAATAGGACTTAAGCCTAGGGGCTTGGATGCTCAGCTTGGCCCTTTCTGGGCCTCCAAGATGTGGTGGGCTGAGTTTGGCCCTGTCCAGTCAAGTCTCCCCAACACTGAACCCAGCACCTAGGAGAAAACACGGCTGAGTAGACAGTGTTCTTCCCAGAGTGTTTAATTAGCACCCACTATGAACATAGAGGTGCCATGGGACACATCAGACGTCAAGGACCATCCAGCTCAATCTAGGGCGTAGGATAATGCCCTTTGTTGACAAAAATCCCAAACTCTATGAATATTTAAAGAGGTTTATTGTGAGCCAATATGAGTGACCATACTGACGTGGGGAACAATATCAAGAGGTCCTGAGAACGTGGACCCGAGGTGGTCAGGTTTCAGCCTGGTTTTTTACATTTTAGGGAGATAGAAGTTACAGGCAAAGACATGAATCAATATATAGATGGTTTACTTTGGTTCAGCCCGGAAAGGCAGGGCATCTTGAAGTGGGGCTTATAGGCCATAGGCAGCTTCAAAGAGATTTTGATTGGCAGTTGGTTGAAAGAGTTAAGCTTTGTCTAAAGACTTGAAGTCAATAGAAAGAAATGCTTGAGTTAAGATAAGGGGGGTTGTGGAGACCAAGGTTCTTGTTATGTAGATGAAGCCTCCAGGTAGCAGGCTTCAGAGAGAATAGATGGTAAATGCCTCTTTTCAGATCTTAAAAGGTGTCAGACTTTCAGTTAATCTCTCCTAGATCCACCAAAGGCCTAGCTGTATTAATGAAGATTCTCTACAGATGCAAACATTTCCCCACAAAAGATGGCTTTGCAGGGCCATTTCAAACTATGTCACAGATATTTTTGGGTAAAATTTCATTTCCTTCAGGGCCTGCTATCTGTCATGTGATGCTATACAGAATCAGGTTGGAATTTGGTATCTTATTGCCACAAAGAGCCTTGTTTTGCCAGTCTTAGGATCTCTATTTCATTATTAATGCTGGTCATTTGTGCCTAAACTCCAAAAGGGAGGGGTATAATGCGGTATGTCTGACCTCCTTTCTTGTCTAGGCTTGGAATTTAGTTTTTCAGGTTTCTCTGGGGTCCTCTTGGCCAGGTCTGTTCAACTGGCTGGGGGGCTTAGAATTTTATTTTTGGCTTATGCCTTGAATGATTCTACTTGGCGGATAAGGAGCCATCCAGTCCCAGAGGGGAGCCATGTATTAAAAGCAAGGCTAGGTAAACTGAGAAAGGATGGGTGCAGTGACTTTGGTCAGGGACCAGAATGGTCTGGGAGGGCATGGTGGGGGAGGAGGAGGACGATTAGGACTTGGCAGGATGGGAGCAAGAAGAGGTTCTTCCAGGACCAGATGGGTGAAGCAAGCTTTGCTGAGGGTAGGGTTTGTGAAATCACTTGGAAATTGTGATGATGATGACAATAATAGCAACGAATATTTATTAAGCCTTTACTGTGTAATGGACTCTGTGATAAGCATTTTATATGTTTTCCTCGCTCCTATGAGTGGTGCACTGTCAGTCCTGTTAACAAAAAGAGTCAAGCTCTGTAAAATATTTAAAGAGATTTATTCTGAGCCAAATATGAGTGGCCACTGGCCCATGACTCAGCCCTCAGGAGATCCTGAGAACATGTGCCGAAGGTGGTTGGGGTACAGCTTAATTTTATACATATTAGGGAGACATGAGACATCAAATACATGTAAGATGTAGATTGGTTTGGTCCAGAAAGGCAGGACAACTGGAAGGGGGATGACTTCCAGGCCATAGGTAGATTCAAAGATTTTCTGATTGGCAATTGGTTGAAAGAGTTAAGTTATTGTCTAAAGACTTAGAAATGTCTGGGTTAAGATAAGTGGTTGTGGAGACCAAGGTTTTATTATGCAGGCAAAGCCTCCAGGTAGCAGGCTTTGGAGAGAATAGATTGTAAATGTTTCTCATCAGACTTAAAGGGTCTATCAATAATTCCAAAGGGGAGGAGGGTAGAATCAGGTATGTTCAACCCCCCACCCTTCCCATCATAGCCTGAATTACTTTTTTGGGTTAGCCATGGCACTGCCGAGATTCCAAATTGCCGTCAGTAGCCTTGCTGAGTGGAGGGGTTCATTCAGATGGTTGGGGGGCTTAGAATTTTAATTTTAGTTTGTCATCCCCATTTCACAGATGAGAAAACCAAGGCTCAATTTGTGAAGTGTCTTGCTCAGGGATGAGCAGCTGGGGAAGGGGAGGAGTCTGGCTCACGCTTCCCATCGCAGCTGGATTTTGGAAGCCAATTCCAGCTGGAGGACTTGGGGATTTGTAGTGGGTGAGAAGAACAAATGGAGGATTTTAACACAGGAGGGAAGTAATCACAGGGCTTCTCTAGAAATGTTGGTCCAGATTACGTTGTACCAAGGATTTACCAAGAATGCATGAATAGTGACGTGGCTGGTGTGGGGGTGCAGGATGGCTGGGGAGACCTGTGGAAGGTGCTGGAAGGACCACTTAGGAGGACTGGAGGCCTGAGTGGATGAAGAGGAGAAAGAGGAAAGTGTCAGGCTGTCCTGAAGGGCCTAGAGAAGGGGGTCATTGTGAAGGAGGTGATCAGGCAGGGAAAGGGATAGGTTTGGTGAGGAAGAAGAGGACTCACAGGTGAAACTTGTTCATGAAAACTCCAGCCATGCAGCTGGGCCTTGGGGTTGGGTGGAGGGGCATTGGGAGCATCTGCCTAGAAGGAGTGGGTAGTGAGGACTGACATTCCCACGCCTCCCTTACTGAGGTGGCAGGGATAAGTGGTACTGAAAGGGCCCTTTATGACATGTGTCCCAAAGCACTGTGACCTCGGAGTTTTCAGGCGGTGGTCAGGTCCCCTGGGTCCACCAGGAGCCCCTCTGGGTCATCTTGCCACTGCCCCTAGAGGCTACCTTCTCTGCTTTAAACCTCACTTCCCTCCCCTGGCACCTTATGTAAAAATAAAGCAGAACCAACCCTTTGCAAACACACCCGAGAGCTGGAGGAACAGGTCTTGGGGCATTTGCTGTTGCCGGATTTAATGTGTGCTGCTTTTGTCTTGTAAGAGTAAGCATTGGATTTATCCCTCAGGGACTGAGAGAGGGAAAAGAGAAACAGGGTGGGGAGCAGATGGAGGGTAAACACTTTTGTGTAATGAAGGAAAACTCGAGGACTTGTCACTGAGCTCTTCAGGGTTGTCTGGCCCGTGGTGGATGATCCTCTATGAAGCGTAAGCCCCCCAGGGGCACAGTCTGTGCCGTGTGCTGCATGCCCATCCTGGGGTCAACCAACAGTGCTAACACTTGGTTAACCCCAATGGGATGGTGCCCAGGAGGGAGAGGAAGCAGCTAGGTTATATAAATAATGGTCAATACTCCTTAGTCATGGTTGAACTGTTGGTGAACAGAGATAAAGAAGGATTTAGTGGAACGTGCATATCATTACATCTCTCTGGGCTCATGATTTTGAGCTAAATTACTAAATATCACTCATGCTTGGCACATAGGACCTAATGAACCATGGTCAGGGAACCAAGTCAGAGATGGTAAACTGATGGCCTGGGGCCAAAAAAATCTGGCCCACAGACATTTGTTTTGTTGTTTGATCTGCACAGTGTTTTAAAAACTAGGATAGTTGAGAACACTTAAAAGTTAGGAGCCTTTATATAAAAATCTAGATTTCCTGCTTCTTTTGACAGATGGGGATACACGGAAGTGCAAGACCTCTGTTCCGGGGCAGCCGGACAGGAGCTGGGTGGCTGTCACTCCACCTAGGCTGGGCAGGGTGCCGCTATTTATGCCTTTTTGACTTGAAGACAGAGCATTGTCCACCACTTGTCACTGTTGTTTGTTCCCTTGTTTAGGTCTCAGCAGTCCTGATGCTCTGGTTTCTTTTATCTACAAGGCCTTGGGGCATTTGAGTTATTGACCTGGTATGTTGAGCCATGGTGCTTGACTGATGACTGGGTGCTGGGTGCTGGAACAGAGGGGCTGCAGCGTGGTGGGAGGGGGTGCTCCAGGACAGGGGTGAGGCGAGGGTGCATCCAAGTTCTCCCCAGCCTCTTGTGTTGGGGAGCGTTCTGCTGGAGCTGGGAGGGTTCTGCCGGAGCTGGATTGTGTTGGAGCTTGGCTGCTGGAGATCTGGAGGCTCTTGCTGCACTAGAGGTAAATGCTTTTGCCTCGTGTGACTTACTGTTTGTCTGAAGTGGCCCATCTGCAGTGGAATAAGATGAGATTTCTATCACACCAGTGTTTGCCTCTCAGTGGCTTGTTGAAAATGCTCTAGGTAGAAGGTGTCGGGTGGAGCTCAGAGGGCTGTGTCCAGGGCAGAAAGGGAGGTAGGCTGGTTATTGGGAATGTGTCTTGGTGGCAGGCCATGGTGGTGAGACCCTGGCTAGCCTGTTGATTGTCCAGGGGCCTCCAACCCCTGCTTCCTTACAGGGTAGGGCAGAGGCTAGGGCTGAAGAGTGGGTTCTAAGTCATGTTCTTCATTTCTTCAAGTGTAGCTGGTTTTCTAGGGGAAGCTCTGTTACTTCTTATGTCCTGAGGAGAAGGTGCAGCGTGGAGCTCAGAGGGTAAAAGCGAGGCAGGTCTGTGTCCTCAGAGCATCAGAGGGACCGCCTGGCTCAGAGTCGCCTGCTAGTCCTCCCATCTACACTGGCGGCACCTGTGTGCTTCAGTCTTCCTCTCCCATGATCCATTTTCGTTTTCTTGATTACTTTTTCCAAATGTCAGAGTTCACATGTGCTGTTCGTTGACAAGTAATATGGTTTTGGCAAAACGCTGGTCCTTGGGCTACAGAACTACTTTAGTGGGCTTAAAAATGGAAACAGCCGAGGTAAAGGTTTGAGTCACTGAGTTTGGGTTCTGAAGTCACCAGGAGAGCGGGGCAAAGCCACATGGAGGCGGCCATGGGTGGGCTGTGGGAGAAGGGTCTCCTGCCAGAGGGGCAGCCTGACACAGACTTAGTCCATTTCAAAATTTATTTTAATGATTTACATTGAATTTTATTTATTTACTTGGTTTTAAAATAGGCCATATGTTCACATGGTTCAAAATTCACAGAGAACAAAAGAGGATATAGCAAAAAGTATTCTTATCCTTTAGCCACACAATTTTCTTCACTTTATGTTGTCAATTTCTTGTCAAATCTTTCCAGGGAGATTTTATAAATATAGAAGCAAGTGAGTGTAATATATACATGAATACACACACACACACACACACACACACACACACACAGACACATTCCTTCCCTATTTCTTATAATGACTTTAGTGAGATATAACTTATACACCATATTCACTCATTTAAAGTGTCCAACCCAGCCAGGCATGGTGGCTCATGCCTGTAATCCTAGCACTTTGGGGGCCAAGATGGGAGGATTGCTTGATGCCAGGAGTTTGGACCAGCCTGGTCGACACAGCCAGACCCCATCTCTCTAAAAAAAATAAATAAAGTGTCCAACTCAATGGTTTTTAGTATATTTACAGAGTTGTGCATCTATCACTAAAATCAATTTTAGAATACATTCATCACTCCAGACTGAAACCATGAATCCATAGTAGTTAATCCCTATGCGTCTCCGAATTTTCTTTCTGTGTATAGATTTCCCTCTTCTGGTCTTTCATATACATGGGACCATACAATGTGTGGTCTTTTGTGAATAGCTTATTTAGTATAATGTTTTCGGGGTTCATCTATGTGTAGCATGTATCATTTCTTTTTATTGCCATTATGTTCCATCAAATGGGTATACCATCTTTTATTTACCCATTCATCAATAGATAGATATTGTACTAGCCTGTTCTTAGGGGCTGCTATAAAGAACTGCCTGAGACTGGGTAATTTATGAAGGAAAGAGGTTTAATTGTCTCACAGTTCTGCATGGCAGAGGAGGCCTCAGGGAACTTATAATCATGGCGGAAGGGGAAGCAAACATGTCCTGTCATGGTGGCAGGAGAGAGAAGTACAGAATGGAGTAGGGAAAATCCCCTTATAAAACCATCAAATCTTGTGAGAACTCACTCACTATCGTGAGAACAGCATGGGGGAACCACCCCCATAATTTATTCACCTCCCACAAGGTCCCTCTCACAACACATGGGGATTATGTGAACTACAAGATGAGCTTTGGGTGGGGACACAGCCAAACCATATCAGATATTTAAGTTATTTCCTTTTTGGGGCTATTATGAACAATGCTGCTCTGAACAAGTGTATGAGTTTCTGTGTGGACATGTATTTTGATGGCTCTTGGGAATATACCTAGGAGTGGAATTGCTGGGTCATATGATAATTCCATGTTTAACCTTTTGACAAACTGCCAAATGGTTTTCCAAATTGCTGTACTAGTTTACATCTCACTAGAAGTGTATGAGGGTTATGATTTCTTATATCCTCACCATTTTTTATTGTCTGTCTTTTTGCTTATAGCCATCCTAGGGTATAAAGTGGTATCTCGTTGTGGGTTTAATTTGCAATACACTGATGGCTAGTGATGTTGACCTTGTTTGCCTTCGTGTATTGTGCATTTGTAAATCTTCTTTTGAGAACTGTCTATTCAGGTCTTTTGCCCATTTTACATTGGGTTATTTGTCTTTTTATTATTGATGGATAAGAGTTCTTTATATATTCTACATACAAATACTTTGATCAGATGTATAGTTTGCAAGTGATTCCTCCCATTCTATGGGGGTGTCCTTTCACTTTCTTGATTATATCCTTTGAAGCACAAAAGTTTTAAATTTTGATGAGTCCAATTTATGTAGTTTTTCTTTTGTTGCTTCTGCGTCTGGTGTCATATTTAATAAGCCATTGCCTAATCCAGTGTCACAAAGGTTTATGCTATTTTTTCTATAAATTTAGCTCTTACATATAAGTCTTATATACTTATATGTAAGTTCCATTTTGAGGTAATTTTTGTATATGGTGTTTGTTAATTTTTTTACATGATTTATAGGGGTCCAACTTTATTATTTTGCATGTGGGTATCTTTTCTATCTCTTACACATACACTATGCTTGTCATCTTGCTTTATAAAAATATCTTGTGTGTCTGAATGGTTATTCCTTGTCAGGCTATAAAAAGCTCTTCATTCGTTTATATAGGTGCTTAGTGTTCATTATATGGATGTAACATAATTTATTTAATCAGTCTCCTGTTAATGGACATGTAGGTGTCATTTCACGCATGTGGAAACATACCTGTAGGACAAATTCCTAGAAATGGAATTGCTGATTGAGGGCTATACCTTTCGTAACTGATGGATATTGTCTCACTGCTTTCTGTATATGTTGTAACAATTTACACGTCCACAAACAAGTCATGAGAGAGTGTTTCTCTACATCCTTGCCAACTGTGTGTTTTCACACAGTTCTATTTTTGCTAAATTAATAGGTGAAAAATTGCATCTCTGTGAAGATCAAAATTACATTTATCTTATTGAAAGTGAGATTGGACATTTTTTCATAGTTAAGAATGTGAAGCCATTTGGGTTTGTGTGTGTGTGTGAACTGCCTATGTTATGTTTTTTACCAATTTTCCAATTAGATTATTGATATTTTTTATTGGTTTGTAGGGACTATGTATATATTAAGGAGGTTAAATTTTAAAACATTTATAATGAGTTAGCCAGGAGTGGTGGCTCATGCCTGTAATCTCAGCACTTTGGGAGGCTGAGGCGGGTGGGTCAGGAGTTCAAAACCAGCCTAGCCAACATGGTGAAACCCCATCTCTACTAAAAATACAAAATACAAAAATTGGCTGAGTGTGGTGATGCGTGCCTGTAATCCCAGCTACTTGGGAGGCTGAGGCAGGAGAATCACTTTAACCTGGGAGGCAGAGGTTGCAGTGAGCCAAAATCGTGCCACTGCACTCTTGCCTGGGTGACAGAGCGAGACTCTGTCTTAAAAAAAACAAAAACCAAAAAACAAAAACCAAAATTTATAGTGAGTTGGAAATAGTTCTCCCAGTATATCATTTACTTTGACTTTTTTTTTTTTTTTTTTTGAGATGGAGTCTCACTGTCACCCAGGCTGGAGTGCAATGGCGCGATCTCCACTCACTGCAACCTCCGCCCCCTGGGCTCAAGCAACTCTCTTGCCTCAGCCTCCCGAGTAGCTGGGACTACAGGCGCCCGCCACCATGCCCGGCCAATTTTTGTATTTTTAGTAGAGACGGGGTTTCACCATGTTAGCTGGGCTGGTCTCGAATTCCTGACCTCAGGTGATCTGCCCACCTCAGCCTCCCAAACTGCTGGGATTACAAGTGTGAGCCACTGCTCCTGGCCTATTCACCTTGACTTTAAGACATTTTTATGTGTTTACATTTATCATCCTTTTTAAAAAAATGGATTTTGGATTTCTCCCATGTTTTCTTCTAGTACTTTTGTGGTTTTATTTTCTACATTTAAGTCTGATCCATCTAATTTATGCTGATATAAAGTGTGAGATATGGGTGGTTATCAATAAAATATTTAATGAGTTACCTTTTTCTCATGTGAAATGCCATCTTTATCCTATACTTGATTCCAGTGTGTATTTGCGTGTATTTCTGGACTTTCTATTCTGCTATAGCATCTGATTGTTAATGTGGGATGCCACTGTGTATTAGTCTGTTCTTGCACTGCTATAAAGAAGTACCTGAGACTGGGTAATTTATAAAGAAAAGAGGTTTAATTGGCTAATGGTTCTGCATGCTGTACAGGAAGCATAGCAGCTTCTGCTTCTGGGGAGGCCTCACGAATCTTCCAATCATGGTGGAAGGCAAAGGGGGAGCAGGCACTCACATGGTGGGAGCAGGAGCAAGAGAAAGAGCAAGGCGGGAGGTATCACCCACTTTTAAACCACCAGATCTCTCAGGCACTCACTCACTCACTATCATAAGAACAGCACGAAGAGGATGGTGCTAAACCATTCATGAAGGCCCACCCCCATGATCCAGTCACCTTCCACCAGGTCCCACCTCCAGCACTGGGGATTACAGTTCAACATGAGATTTGGTTGGGGACACAGTTCCAAACCATATCACGCTGTGTTCAGTTATTGTAGTTTTACAGCATGTTTTACTAACTACGGAATTCTCCTGGCTATTCCATTCTTGCTGCTTCTCCCATCCCCATGAATTTTGGAATCAGCTCATTTCGATCCCCAGCAGAAATTGGTTGGTATCTTACTGCATTTCACTGAGCTTGCAGATTAATTTAGATGGCTTGAAATCTTTATGAGATTGAAACTTCCTAGTCAGAGGCACAGCGTGCCTTCCTTCTGTTGACACAAGCTTGTTTTGGTTGCTTTTGGTCATCGCAGGAGCTGGCTGGCAACCAAAAGAACTTGCAGGGCACCTCTGGGTCCTGAGAAGTGTCTGTTGAGTGCTGAGTCATAGGGTTGGGGGCACATCCAGAAGTCTGAGGTGAGTTCCTGCCGTCTTGTTGGAGTGTGAAGGGCTCATGTTGTGGAGTGTGATGGACCTGGATTTGAGCCCTGCTTGCTTCCTGGGGCAGGTCACTCAGTGCCTTCTGGCCTTGGTTTCCTTGCCTTGATAATGGGAGCCCTCCTCGCCTCACTGGCGGGAGGCTGTGATGAGATCACATGTGCATTACCTGGCACTCAGGGTTGCCGCCTCACGGTGCCTGCTGGTACCGTCACCCCAGTGCTGTGGATGATGCAGGAGGGGCCCGCGTGCCTGGAGGTCATGTGTAGACAGTGCCCAGTGGTAGGGATGTGCCTATGAAGAGGGGCTGCAGGATACAGAAGAAGGAGAAAACCCAGCCTGGTTGGGATGTCCTGGAATGGCCTCAGGAGAAGTGAGAAAGCCTGTGGCCTGGAGTAAGTAGAGTGAGAGGTGTTAGAGGCTCTGTCATCAGAACCCGGACCACACCTGGCAGGAAGTAGAAATGGATGAAGAAATTCGGGTTCGTGATGAGAGGCTTGCTCAGAAGCACACCGACAAGGGAATTGCAGGGCTGAGCACTGAACCTCAGTCTCCGCACTTTGAGTTGGTGGCTCTGACTGTCACACTCAAAACTGAACTGAGTCTAAAGGGTTTAGTCCTGTTTTATTCTCTTCGTGGGGGAGGGTGAGGAAGGAAGGCCTCCCCCTCTGTGGCCTGCCAGGGGCTGGTGTCCTCTCTCGGCCTCCTTGTTTGTGTAAGTGGGACGTATGAGCACTCACACGAAACCTGTTTCTGCGCAGCTGGTGAACAGTCGTTGAGCAAACAAACCCTCTGGCTTGAGGATTATATTTCAGACTAAAAGAATTTTGAACCTCTCCTCTCTCTTGTTAGAAATGAGTTTTGGTTCGGATGGAAGGGTGCTTTATCTCTTCTAGAAATTATCTGGCCTTGCCTATTCCTGTGAAGACAATATGGACATTTATTTATTAATAAAACGACCACTTTATATCTCAACCAGGTTGAGGCCTCCTGGTTAACAGTAGCCTATCTCAGAAAAGAAAGATTCCTGCTGTGGAAGATGGGCCAGAAGTGTCTTTTCACTTCTTTATTTCCCAGTGTTCCTTCTTCGATGGGGAGTGCTAGCTGGTCTGTCCTCGTAGGCTGCTGTCTCACTGGCCCCCAGCACCACACAGTACACAGCCGAGGGGACAGGCTCTGGGCGTGGGGGCACTGGGCTGCGAACCCAAGTCTGACTGCAAACCTGGGCGCTTTCTAGAACCAGGCGCTTTGTCCTTGAGCTGCGTGTGTCTCTGGGTAAAATGAGGGCCCTGTCCCCAGGGCTGGCCCACTGCCCGCGAATGGACCCAGGGGACTTGAGCTTCATCACAGCCGTGTAGTCTCTGCCTTTGCCTCAGGCTCATGGCAGTTCTGGGAGGTGCAGTCTCCGGATGTTTGTCCTCATTGAAAGCCTGCTCACAGGTAGCCCTAAGCAGAAAATGTCACTCTGCTTCTGTGTGTGTGTTCATTGTTTCTGTAAGGGGCAGAGTCCTGGGGTTTAAACAGGCTTGAGGATATAGGAAAATTATACTTGCATGTGGAAGGCTCACTATTAAAATGTGAAAGAAGCCCCAGGAAGGTGTTGTGATTACAGTGGTGTTTTCCCTTGGTGCAGTGCCTTCCCTGAGGCCTCGAGGCAGTTAAGGTTTGCTTGGTTATGTGCGACAGAAAACCCGGCCCCAGCTGGCCTTGGTGAAAGAGAGAGTAGCCTTGTAGGTTTTAAGGAGAGCTGGCTTGGTAGTCAATTTAGGACTTGGTCTCTCTCTTTCCAATCTGTCCTCTACCATATTGCCTTTATTTTCTGTTTCTAGATGGTGGCATGATGGCTTATGTCATCTGGGCCTCAAGGCCAGTGGGAGGGGCACCCACCTGCCCTGTTCCAGCCTTCACAGCAGAGAGTCATTGGTTCGGGTTGGTCGTGCTTTCCCCTCCCCACTGCCCTGCTCCCCTGCCATTGCCATGCCCTGGGGGTGGCAATGCCTGGATTGGCTCAGGCTCCAGGCTCACGTCCACTCCTGGAACTGGGGGTGTGGCCAGGCCCATGTGGGAGGGGGCTTCACCCAGGGCACAGAGGATACAGATGCCAAAAGGAGGGAGGAAGTGGGCGTGGGCCGGCTGCAAACCAACACACCTCCTGAGGGAGTCACAGTTTAGAAAGGGTTTGTTAGAAGTGTGTCCAGTTTAGTGTGGAATATGAAAATGTGAGCTGTGCAGTGACACTTTCCAGAAAGTGTGATGAGGGAGGGCGAAGAGTTTTTTGGTGCTAAAGTCAAGTGGCCGCGAAGTCCGGTGAGGCGTGGAGTGGGGCTCTTGGATGGGAGTGGGTGGGAGTGACAGAGCGGGGCATGCCACCGATGGCTCAAGGCGACCTGTTGGGGAGGTCTGAGCTGGGCCACCCCTTGGCCCTCTCAGGGGTCATATGTGCTCACTATGCCCTGTGATTTTCCTGAGTTGCTTCCATAGTCTATACTCTCAAGCCCCATGCAGCCTGTCTGCGTGGCACATTTCAGACCATGGGTAGTTGTGTGGCACTTTCACTCACCCACGTGGGAAGGAGGCCCCACTGCAAGTCTTCTGGTCACTGGACTGCCTGCTTCAAACCCTAGCTCTGCCACTGATTAGCTACATGGCTGTGGGCAAGTCAGCTTCCCTGAGCCTCAGTCTCCTCAGTTGTAAGACAGGGATACCAGCAGCATGTGCCTTGAAGCGTGCTTTAGATGTTTTGCATTTGATCACAAATTTAAATTGCTTAGCTGGCACCCAGGAAAAGTTAAACTTTTAGGGACTATTATTATTATTATTTTGAGTCAGGGTCTCACTCTGTCACCCAGGCTGGAGTGTGGTGGCGAGATCTCGGCTCATTGCAACCTCCGTCTCCTGGGTTCAAGTGATTCTCCTGCCTCAGCCTCCCAAGTAGCTGGGACTACAGGCGTGAGCCACTGTGCCCAGCCTTATGGACTATTATTTAAAAAGGCATGTTAAAGAATCTACACTTAGAGAAGAGAGAGCCAGGCTTGGTTAGGTTTTTTAGGCTTCGAATGTACTTTATTTTCCCATTTTCTCGTCTTCTCTCTCTCTGAGGCAGAACTGCACTGTTCTCTGAGCCCACTGTTCAGACGGGCTTGCGGATCTGAAGGTATGTGGAAAATGCTGATTGGCTCTGTTCCTAAATTTCCCGGCTTCTGACTGGTGCACAGTTAGTAAAGGAAGAGTTCTCCTTTTAATTTGAGAAATGTGCTGGGCGCGGTGGCTCATGCCTGTAATCCCAGCACTTTGGGATGCTGAGGCAGGCAGATCACATGAGGTCAGGAGTTCAAGACCAGTTTGGCCTACATGGCGAAAACCCATCTCTACTAAAAAATCCAAAAATTAGCTGGGCATGGTGGCAGGCGCCTGTAATCCCAGCTTCTCTGGAGGCTGAGCAAGGAGAATTGCTTGAACCTGGGAGGTGGAGGTTGCAGTTAGCCAAGATTGTGCCACTGCACTCCAGCCTGGGCTACAGAGCGAGACTCTGTCTCAAAAAAAAAAAAAAAAAGTGTGAAGGTTTCCTGCACCCCCAATCCTACTTCTCTGTCCCTGCACCCCCAACTCCATTTATACGCTATGAGGTTTCCTGCTACCATCCGTGGAGACCCTTGTCAACACAGCCGGTGCACCTCAGCTGGGAATGTGTCTCGATGTCTTTAAACTTCTCAGCAGTCTCAGTTTTATCCCTATTAACACACCCAGCAGTGGAAACAGCAGAAATTGCTCTTCTTTTGTAAAGAGAGTTGTGTTTCAGAGAGTTGATTGTTTGAAATGTAATTTCTCCAGCTCATTATGTCAAAACTGGCATTTTAAGCATACATGAGGACTCTTGCTAATAGCCTTTTGTATTTGGATTCTTCAGGGAAACAGAATCAGTAGGGTGTGTGTGTGTGTATGTGTGTGTGTGGAGGGATAGCTGGAGAGAGACAGAGAGAGAGAGAGAGGCTTATTGTAAGGAATCAGCTGATGTGATTATGGAGGCTGACAGGTCCCAAGATCTGCCATCTGTAAGCTGGAGACCCAGGAGGGCTGATGGTAGAAGGTCCAGCCTAAATGCAACAAGCTGCAGACTCACAAAGAGCCGATGTTTTAGTTTGAGTCCCAAGGCAGGAAAAAAACTGATGTCCCAGTTAGAAGGCAGTTAGACAGGAGGAGTTCTCCTACTCCTTGAGGGAAGACTGTGTTTTTTTGTTCTATTCAAGCCTTCAACTGCATGGATGGGGCCCGCCCACATTAGGGAGGGCCATCTGCTGTACTCAGAGCCTGTTGATTCCACTGTTAATCTCATCCAGGGCCATCCTCGCGGACAGTGTGACCAAACGTCTGGGCACCGTGTGGCCCACTCAAGTTGTTATAGAGCATTAGCCGTCACACCTTTGGTATATCATCTTGGGATTTTTTATTTTCTGGGGTTGCTTGGCTGCAGAGGCTGGCATTAAAGCATCATGGGCCACAGTGTTCTAGATGCTAGTGTAGTTTTCCTCCTTCTCCCATGGCTTGGTGTTCAAGGGCCTTATTTTAGCTCAGCAGGCTAATTTTCTTATTGTAAGACTCTACACGTGAATGATAAGATTATAGAGAAGGAAAGTGATTTTATAGGTGTTAGGGATTCACTCCCACAAGGCAGGGCTAGGGCTGAAGTCAGAGCCTCTGGAGCTTTCTCCCAGGGTCAGCCATCAGTCCTGCCCCAGGGCCAATGACTACATGAGGCATCAAGTTCCAAGTATGCAATGAGGTTTGCTAGTCCGATTTTGCATTTTCTGGGCTTTGCGGTGCCTGAAAAAGAGTCACAAACATGACTATGACTCCTCAGCCTGAAGCCATCTGGATGTGTCCTTTTGAGGGTCCACAGGGGACTTTCTCATGTCCTTTGGTTTGCAGGACATTTCCTTTTCTCCCGTTCCAGATGCTTGTTCAGCTGCGTGTCAGAAATGGACAGCACAGCCTTGCCCCTTTGCAGAAGCCAAGCTCTCCTGCCAGACAGCCGCAACTTGTCCGGACAGAGATTTAGGGCTGTCTTCCTGAGAAAGGCGTGTAGATCGGGAGTTTGACCCTAGTCTCAAAGGCTTGAGGATGGGTGGTTTTTCTTGTGGTTTTGTCTTGGATTGCTTGTGGCATTTGGATCCACTTCTGGGCTTAAATTTCCCCCTTCCAGTGTTGAGATGGAATTGGTCTGGGATTATAAGTCATCTAGGGCAGAATGCAGAGATTTATTTTACTCCTTTGGAGGGAGGTGGAGAGAAGAATCTCTTGGGGGAGAGAATGTGGATCCAACTGTTTATAAAGTTAGCATTTAAGTCCCACACAAAGCTTGATTTCTAAATACTGTTGTCCCAGGGCTACTGGCAAGGTGACTGGCTGTGTGCCCCTTTGATTTATCCTCCTATCACCAGGCTTGGCATTTGCACCATGCTTTATCCTGTGTTCAGAATCCAGGTAGATTCACACCCATGCCTGTGCGTGCGTGCGTGCGTGCGTGCGTGTGTGTGTGTGTGTGTGTGTGTATACCGGTGATGAAAGCAGAGAGGAAAAATGCTTTGTGAAATCATGTTTTTGGTAAATCATATCAGTTAAGACAAGACCAAGTTGCTATTGCTAAGAAATTTTTAGAAAATCTGAAAGTGAAGTTCTGTTTTCATTCATTTTGCCAACTTACTGGAGAGTTTCTCCGTGCCGAAGACAAAGAGATCTCGCGTGTGTCTTTGATGTGGTCTCCACTCGGGAATAGCTTACGGTCAGCAAGAAGAATGTGTAGGGAACCTCATTCTTCAGTGCCCCGCTTATGACTTTCTGGGTTGGCTGGTTTCTCATAGACAGTATTAAATATTCTGAAAAAGGAGGGACATCAGTGAATATAAAGCAGTTAGGAAAAAGTTCAAGAGAGTGGAGGAACAAACACAAAGAACGTCAGTCATCACACTAATAGTGTTATTCCCAGTGGCGTCCTAGACCTTCCAGCCATGTTCTGATACATATCACAGCCTTCGTGCAGAGTGTCTTAGGCTAGAGGCTGAAGTGGCTTGTGTCAGTGCTTTTGCTGCAGCCCACAGTGCAGCAAAGGATGGTTTTTACCTTTACCATCCTAAAGGTAAAAACATAATGTTAGATCTGGCATGGTGGCCCATGCCTGTCATCCCCAGTATTCTGAGAGGCTGAGGCGGGAGGATCACTTGAGTTCAGGAGTTCGAGACCAGCCTGGGCAACATGACAAGACCTCATCTCTACCACAGATAGGAAAAAAAAAAAAAACCCAGCCAGGTGTGGTGGCGTGCACCTGTAGTCCCAGCTTCTCAGGAGGCTGAGGCGAAAGGATTGCTTAAGCCTGGGAGGTTGAGGCTGCAGTGAGCTATGATTGTACCACTGCGCTCCAGCCTAGGTGATAGAATGCGACCCTGTCTTTATTTTATTTTATTTTATTTTATTTTGAGATGGAGTCTCGCTCTGTCAACCAGGCTGGAGTGCAGTGGTACAATCTCAGCTCCCTGCAACCTCTGCCTCAGCCTCCTGAGTAGCTGGGACTATAGGCACATGCCACCATGCCCAACTAATTTTTGTATTTTTAGTAGAGAGGGGGTTTCACCATGTTAGCCAGGATGGTCTCGATTTCCTGACATCGTGATCCACCCGCCTTGGCCTCCCAAAGTGCTAGGATTACAGGCGTGAGCCACCGCACCCGGCCGAGAGACTGTCTTTAAAATACTAAAACAAAACAGCAAAACAAAACCAGAACACTGTGGTGTTGTAACCATTTTCCTCATGAATCCTCATGATGGAAACAAAATTGACTTGTTTTCACAAGCCCTTGACCTAGGAGAAACGATGTAGTGTATTTAACTCCTCTTTATTTATCATCCCTAATAGTGACTTTTGCCAAGAGCTTGCTGTGTGCAGGCTTAACTGCATCATCTCATGCAATTCTCCCTCACCTGTGAGGAAGACTATTCTTATCCAATTTGGTTTGTAAGGGAATGGAAGCTCAGGGAGATGAACTGACTTGCCCCTGATCACACAAGCACAGAGCAGCCCATTTGTGACCCAGCTCTCCCCTGGCTGGCCTGTAGGGCGACGCCTTCAAGTGTCAGGCTGTGACAAACCCGGTCGTCTTGATCTTTGGGGCTTTTCTTTAAAGCATGAATTTTGCCTTCTTAAAATATTGCATTTGTGGCCGGGTGTGATGGCTCACGCCTGTGATCCCAGCACTTTGGGAGGGCAAGGTGGGCAGATCACGAGGTCAGGAGATCGAGACCATCCTGGCTAACACAGCGAAACCTGTCTCTACAAAAAATACAAAAAAAAATTAGCCGGGTGTGGTGGC
>NW_026652314.1:825059-900811 GCF_009828535.3 Hylobates moloch
TATGTGTATATATATATATATGTATATATATATATGTATATATATGTATATATATATATGTATATATATGTGTATATATATATGTACATATATATGTGTATATATATGTGTGTATATATATATATATTTATTACATTTGTGTATTATTTATCTTGCTTACTGAGTTTTTAGTGCTCAGGCCCCAGGGACCTCTGCTTTAAGGTTTAGCGAGGTCAGTCACTCACTCGAGGTCCAATGACCATAAGTGGGGCAGCAGGGTGTTAACCGAATCTCCTGGGAGCAGTCTCAGCAGCCAGGCTGGAGGCAGCAGCATGATTTGCCTTCCATCGGATCCTCACACTCTCAGACAGAGGAAGGAAACCTAACTAAACACCAGCTGCTAAATTGCTGTCAGGTCCTCTGGGGCTTGGGCCCAGTGACTCTTTCTCTCCCCGCTGTGTTCTCATGAATGTGCTTCTTCTCCTGCAGGTCGGGAAAGAGATTAAAGAAGACACGCAAGTATGATATCATCACCACTCCAGCCGAGCGAGTGGAAATGGCGCCACTAAATGAAGAGGATGATGAAGATGAGGACTCCACAGTATTCGACATCAAATACAGGTACAGGGTGGAGACAGAGGCTTCCTCCTGGGCTTGGGGCAGTGGGTTGGTGGGACCTCGAGGTCAGGCATGGTGTCCATGTGTTCTTGTTTTTAGTTAAGTGTTGGGTCCTGGGATGTTCTGCACATGGAGAGACCTGCTCTGATCTTGTATTAGTCCATTTTTGTGCTGCTAATAAAGACATACCTGGGACTAGGGAATTTATAAAGAGAGGTTTAATTGACTCACATTTCCACATGGCTGCAGAGGCCTCACAATCATAGTGGAAGGCAAGGAGGAGCAAAGTCACATCTTACATGGATGACAGCAGGCAAGAGAGCTTATGAAGGGGAACTCCCCCTTATAAAACCATCAGATCTTGTGAGACTTACTCACTGTCAGGATGAGAGCAGCACGGGAAGGCCCACCCCCGTGATTCAGTTACCTACCAGGTCCCTCCCACAACACGTGGGAGTTGTGGGAGCTACAGTTCAAGATGAGATTTGGGTGGAGACAGAGCCAAACCATATCAGATCCCTTCCTAGAACACACTGCACCCAGAAACCCAGGAGAGAATTGCTTATTTATTACTTTTCCCAAATGAGAACACAAAGTCACCTTTATAGAAGGAAGAGGAGGATTGTGCTTCAGACAACAAGCTAGTTGTCCACTGGTTGTGGGGGTTCTGGCCCAAGCAGCCATGTGTGCCACACACCAGGCACCCAAACAGAAACTTCTCTTTCAGCCTCACTTATGTCAATAGCTGAGGACGTGGGTGGCTGGGTGGGTGGCATTCCTGCTTAGATGGAGTTTACCGATGAGCTCCAAAGGCAGGTGTGTTTCTCAAAGGCTTTCTCTAGGAAAGTCAGAATGACTTTGTGACTTTAGGATTGTAGTACGGGTTTTCAGATCATTTTGAGGTGTACTTTGAATATGTGAGCTTCTTAATGGAAGAGCTGAGGATGAGCATAGTTTTGAGACGAGGGTTCAAAGACCCAGAGAAGGGGCATTGCTTGGCCAAAGTCCCAATTAGTAGTAAAAGTGGAACAGAAATGCAGGCTGGTCCCTATGTGGGCTCCCCGGATTCCATGGCTTCTGCATGTCTGGGAAGGCAAGCCTTCCACACCTGTGTTCCTTAGCACAGCCTTGGCGGTCCTTGGCCCTTCTGCATAAATCAGTTGTCAGACTCAACAAGACAACGTTTGGGATTTTGATTGGAACTGCATTGCCCGAGATCAATTTAGGGAGAATCAGCACTTTTACATTGACTTTTCCAATCCGTGAATATGGAATGATTTTCCATTTATTAGGTATTTAAAAAAATGTTTTTCAGTACTTTAAAAAATTTATGTATAAATGTTTTATACATTTTTGTTAGATATATTCTCATAGGTGTTTTACATTTTGATATGTATATTTTTTACTTTGAAGTACTATTTATACTCATGTCTGGAGAAAATGACTGTATTATCACGTTTACGTACATATTGGTTTTGGAAGCTCAGTTTGTTAGTGAATCACACCTAGATCTTATAAAGAACCTGAAAGTATTAAAATGGATTGGTTATGGATAACAGAATGGGAGAAAAATCCCATTAGCTGTAGTTTGCATTTTAGGTAAAGGGCAGCACCCTTTGAAAAGAATCAAATTAATTAGTAATATTTATTCATACCACAAAATAATGCAGTTAGCCCTCTGTACCTGAGGGTTCCACATCTGCAGGCTCAACCAACCACCAATTGAAAATGTTTGGGCTCGGGCATGGTGGCTCATGCTTGTCGTCTCAGCACTTTGAGAGGCCGAGGAGTGCAGATCTCTTGAGCTCCGGGCTTTGAGACCAGCCTGGACCACATGGGGAAACCCCACCTCTACAAAAAAAAAAAAAAAATGCAAAAATTAGCCAGGCATGGTGGTGCATGCCTGTAGTCCCAGCTACTTTGGAGGCTGAGGTGGGAGGATCACTGGAGCCTGGGAGGTCAAGGCTGCAGTGAGCTGTGAACATGCCACTGCACTCCAGCCTGGGCAACAGAGCAAGACCCCATCTCAAAAAAAAAAAAAAAAGAAAATTTTGGGAAAAAAACAATACAGCAATGAAAATAATACACATCCAAAAAACAATACAGTATAACAACTATTTACATCGTGTTTATATTGTATTAGGTATTAGGAATAATTTAGGGATGATTTAAAGTATACTAGAGAATGCATTTGCATGCATAGGATACATGCAAATACTACACCATTTTATATAAAAGACTTGAGCATCGGTGGATTTTGGTCTTTGCGGGAGGTCTTGGAACGAATTCTCTGAGGATACCAAGGAATGACTGTGTACATAGGAAAGTTAGTGATTGTATTGATTTTATCGCTAAGCCATTTTATCTGTCTCACATTCAATACAAAGAAGTAAAATATAATGTGAAGAAAACCATGTCCTCATTACTATTCACAGTCAAAAGAGTCCGCTTCCTCCTGCAGGGCTGGGAATATTGTACAATAGGGAGCATTTAATGGCTCGAGTGGATCAATGTACTGTTTTGATTCTGAGCCACTGAACAGCGTCTCATCAATCTTTGGTGACTGAACTAACTCCATGGGAACCATGATAGACAGAACCATTTTTGTGGTATCTCCACATCCCCCTAAATAAGAGAAGACCCTAAACAAGGAAATATAACAATCAATCTGCTCAGAAATTCTCTTTATAGACTATTTCCTAGAAGGTGGGAAAAGGGGCCTTTCCCTGAGGGCATAGACGTCGGTATTATTGTGGCCTGGTTGCTGGATTGACATTGTGTCTGGTGTATGATGAAGATAAGGCACACATTGAAACCAGTGTCAGGTTAAGAAACTTCCACAGCTTGTCTCAGTTCTTCAAGCAATGGAGCGAGTTCCTTTTCTAGGCTGACAGTGACTGCCATATTGGCATTGCTGCTGACTGTGAAACAAACAAACTACTAAAGGTAAACTACTAAAGGTAAACCACCTGGTAGGTGTTAAAGTTAACAGATAAGTCCAAGCTTGTGTTTTGAAAGTCCAGGTTGGCTTGCTGGCTGGCATGTTGCAAGGGCAAAAGTAAGTGAGATGCCTGGTCTCCAGGCACGCTCTGGGTCATTTTCATTGGCCACTTTAATGATGTGCATTCCATCTCTATCTGACACAGCAATAGTGTGGGGCCCTTCAACACTTCGTGGTTTTTTTTTTTTTTTTGAGATGGAGTCTTGCTCTGTCACCCAGGCCAGAGTGCAGTGGCACTATCTTGGCTCACTGCACCCTCTGCCTCTCGGGTTCAAGCAATTCTCCTGCCTCAGCCTCCTGAGTAGCTGGGACTACAGGCATGTGCCACCATGCCCAGCTAATTTTTTGTATTTTTAGTGGTGATGGGGTTTCACCGTGTTGGCCAGGATGGTCTCGGTCTCTTGACCTCGTGATCCACCCGCCTCGGCCTCCCAAAGTGCCGGGATTACAGGTGTGAGCCATGGCGCCCGGCCAACACTTGGTGGTTTTTAATACAGGAATAGTGTCAGCTCCCTGAAGCACCTTAGTAGCGTCTCCTCTGCCCCTATTCTAGGCAGAAACTCAGAACCCTGCAAATCCCTCTGTATTAGTTTCCTGCTCCAGACCATCAGCCGTAAAGAACCCCTTTGTCCCACTGACCAATCTCTATGCCTGGGTTTCTGGGGCTGCCAGGTTCTCTATGCTGTCATTTTGGAGACAGTGTCAAAAACAGATTTCTCTGCAAGCCACCATCTCATGATTCATGACTTTGTCTCCGACGTCTCTTAAAAAATATTATTTTTAAACTTTTTGTTTATTGCAGTTATTTTTAAAAGATACTGATTTTTTTTTTTTTTTAAAAATCCAGCAACCTTCCTAAACTTTTATTAATTCTTGTAGGATAAATGTGGAATCTTTGGGTTTTCTGTGTAGATACGTCATCTGAGACTAAGAAGAATCCCTGTCCCTGCTCCCAAGTCCTTAAACATTTTATCTCTTCGTTTGCTTTTCTTTTGCCTTTTCTGCTTCCCTTCCTTGAGAAGTTTGTGCTGTTGGTAGTTGAAATAAAATCAGAATGTGAGTGAACTTGGAGGTGAGTCACTAGACACAAGCCCACTGCAGTCCTCAGGCCTAAAGATGACTGTTTAGAAAGACTAAGTAGCGCCGGCTTTTCTTATTACAGAGGTAATGTTAAGCTGTAGAAAATACAGATAATAAATAGGAAAGATACAACTACCTATCATCTCACTACTTAACAGTAACCACTAGAGTGTGTGTGAGTACATACATAGATGTGGAACTTTCTTTTTTATAGAAATAAGACTGTGTTATACATGCTGTTTTGGCACGTTTTTCTACCTAAACAATGAATCCTGAGCAATTTTTCAGGTCAATAGGTGTGAAAGAACAAAGAGTTTCAGACAGTGCCTGTGTGGTTTAGTGTTTTTGTGAACTTGTTTGTCTGCACATTGCTCATCTGTTCACAAGTACTTGTTTTTCCCCTTTAGACATAACTCAACCAAATGTTTCAGTTCTCTCTAGGAAACAGACTACATTTAAATCCGATGAATCATGGCTTTGGGTTATTTTATGATTGAGTGGAAAGAGGAAAATCATGTTTTTGGCGCCAGGGCAGTAAGGCAGAGTAACCTGCTTCTTCTTATTTCCCAGGTAACTCTCTGATAACATCTTGTGACTTAGAGCCTGTGCCTATCAGCCAGGCTTTTTTTTCTCGAAGTTTTCAGCCAGGTAGGAAATGAAGGAGGAAGAATACAGGCAGGATAGGAGATAAGACCGCGAGTATGTAGGGCCAGAGTTTGGGGAGGGAGGGAGGGAGTTCTATAGAAATGAATCTCTAACTCTGTACTTAAAAAGGCTAATTAGAAAGGAGAAATGATAGCTAACCGGAGTACGAGAGTGCCCTGGGGTTTTGAAATGGTTCTTTCAAGAGGCGTTTGGGTTCTGGCTGCATGTGTTTTGAGCTTTGTTGCCTAGTGTGCAGTTGTGTGGATGCTCTGGGCCTCTTTGCATTCCCAGTTCATTACAGAAGACTTTGTTACACCCTCTAGGCATCCCCCAGGAAGAGACAGATGTGGGCTCTTCCTCCCGTGTGTGTGGCAGGCGGCCCAGCAGCTGTGACAGGCGCAGCCCAAAGGCACACTGCTGGGAGAACGCGCTGCTCTGCCAGCCCTGCCTCCCCGCCAAGAGGGAGGTCCCTGTCCCTGCTTCTTCTGTGTGGAAAAGATGTGGCCCTGTGGGGATGTGGATGTGCATTCTAGAAATCCCTGCTTCCCACCCTCTTGTGAGTAGGGCTTCCTTTGGGAGTATAATTAGAAACCCACGAGATTTCCACTGTAATGCTGCGGGCTTTGGCTGGTGTCTTGTCTTGGAAACAAAGGGCATTTTTGTGCAGTTTGCAGCATGAGGCCTCTGCAGGGTAGGCAGGGAGTATGGGAAAACAGACCTGGCTTGCTACCCGGGAGCTCTGAGTCCCCGTGGATGCCCTCATGGCAGTTGCTAAGCACACTCAAGGCAGTGACTTCTTGCAGCTCCTTCTACTTACTGAGGTCCTCTGAATGGCCGGGCACCCCATGTTTCCTTGTGGTCTTCTGAAGGTGAACTGTTAGGAGCGTCGGCAGATGGACAGCTGCCTGGGCGGTGGGTATGCAAACAATGGGCATCATGAGCTTCCAAGGCCTGGAAGGAACCAGAGAGGAGCCGGTGACCTGCAGGGTAACTGTATCTGAAACAGCATCGGAAGCAATCCCCAGACCAGTATGAATAAACCTCTGCCCGTCACCTTCCTTGCAGAATGCAGAGCATATGTGTTAAAAATGGGCATCTCATGGAGAATTTTTGTTTCTTTGGAAAGCAATATGGGCAGCCTGTGGGCAATTTTCATTTAAGGTGTCTCACTCAAAGCCAGGGCACCTTAAAAATTCTGGTGTCTTATGTCTATGAGGATGGAGCCTTTGTGAACAGGAATCTGATCAAACAAACAAAAAGGAAAGAGAAAGAAAGAAAAAGAAAGGAGGGAAGGAAGGAAGGAAAGACGAACAACACAAATCATCCTAAGTGTCAATGCTTTTGCAAAAGCAAGCCACGTTTTTCAGATGTTCTTCTCTTGTGTGTCCCCGGATGGAAGCAGTAGAACTGCCAGGGGCTTCCCTGATGCATGGTGGTGGTGTCCCCATGTCTCTCTGTCTCAGATGTACTCACAGACAGGCCAGGCCTCCTCCCTCTGGCTTCTCCGTCATTCACTCGCAGGGCCGCTGCGTCCTCTTCCCAGGGTGTCCTTGCCGGCTGCACTGAGAGGTCAGCTGCCAGGGTGCCGGATGCCACTGACAGGTGCTGCAACAGGTGCTCCCGTGTTGAGGGCTATTTTGCCTGACAGACAAGCTTCTTGTAAAACATGGGCCCGACGCAAGTTGGGACATGTCACTCTCCTTTTGTGGGATGGTTGTAACCCAGTGTCATCCTACGGCACAGTGGGAAATCTGAACAAGCCTGGGCGGTGGCAGCTAAATATGCCTTCACTTCCTATAGAGATTTTGGTGGGGGTGGTGGTCAGCACTGACTCTTTCTGACTTATCTTAATGATGAAGCAGGAATGTCACTAGCAGTTTGGCCGTTCTGGGGGATGAGAAGGGGGCTGAGAGAGGCTTCTTGGAATCTCTGTTTGTCACCTAGCACGTATCTAGTTGGTGAGCCTGATAATTCCCTTCACCATGAGTACAGGCTGGGTAAGACTGGCCCTGCCCTCAAGGGGCCTGTGTTGAGAGTGGGAGACAGCAGGAGCATGGCCACTTTTTTCTTTTTTTTTTTGAGACGGAGTCTCGCTCTTCTTGCCCAGGCTGGAGTGCAGTGGCACGATCTTGGCTCATTGCAACCTCTGCCTCCCAGGCTCAAGCGATTCTCCTGCCTCAGCCTCCTGAGTAGCTGGGATTACAGGCGCCTGCCACCATGCCCAGCTAATTTTTGTATTTTTAATAAAGATGAGGTTTCCCCATATTGGCCAGGCTGGTCTCGAACTCCTGACCTCAAGTGATCTGCCCGTCTTGGCCTCCTGAAATGCTGGGCGGGTGTGAGCCACCACACCTGGCCGAGCATGGCCACTTCTAAGACCACCTGCCAAGCCCTCTCACAGAGGAAGGAACAGGGTGCTGTGGGTAGCCAGGAAGGGGCAATAAGTTCTTCCCAGAGGAGGTGAAACCTACAAGTTCGAGAGGACCAGGAAGTGAGCCCAAGGTGGCTCAACATGCAGGGAGCAGTGAGGGCATTCCAGGGAGAAGTAACAGCAGGTGCAGGCACAGGGACGTTTGAGCCAGCATAGGGATCTTCAGTGAGCGGCAGCTTTGAGCCTCTGCCCCCCAGGCCCCTACTCGGGGGAACCCCAAAGCTTCTGGCCAATAGATGGCCACAGGGAAACAGCTAGATGACATTGAGAGAGCCAGGACTTTACAGCCAGCCTCCTCTGGAGACAGCCTGGTATTGTTCCTGAGTCCCCGTCACCTCAGAGAGCCTGAAGGCCCAGCTGACTACACTGCTGAAACTTGGGGTATGGCTCTACCACCTCCTGGAGAGGCCCAGAGAGCCGGTGGCCAGGCCTGACCTGGGCAGGTGCTGCTGTGTGCAGGTGGACTTCTCCCCGTGGAGGCGCGTGAAGGATTCTGCGATAAGCAGCGTGGCTCCCTACCTTGTGTATGTGTGGGCGTTTCTTAAGCACACGGATGTAGACAGCAACCTGGGGGTGAGGCGAGGGCAGACAGCCTGGTAGGGGATCCCTGTAAGATTCAGAGCAGTCCCGTGGGATGCCCAGACACTTACGGAGGTGACTTTCAGCATGGCAGTGGTACAGAGTTTGCATCTCTGTTGATTCTGCCGGCTGCTGTCCCCAGAGCCCGCAGGCCTGCTGTGGCCAGATCTGCTGTGGCGCAGCTATGGTGATCAGGTCCCTGCCCTCACCTCTGATTCTTGGTCTTTGAAATCTTCACTGCTCCTCCCCAGTTCCTGTGCCCCCACCCCTCATCCTCAACATTGACCTTGCAGCAAGATGCAGCGGAAGGCCTGATGGTGGAGTCAGACCTGGTAGGAGCCTTAACATTGGGGGTCCTTAGTCCCTTCCTCTTTGCAGTGGGGGGTGTGAGTGCTTGGGCTCCGAGATGTTGGTTTGTGAGGTTAGCTCCCCTGACTCCCCAACCCACAGAAGGGGCCGGGGTCACTGTAAGAAAGCCAGCCTCCTGCACAACTTGGACATGGCTTGCTGGAGATTTATTTTTCTCTTTCTCTAGTCTGTTGAGTAGGGGACTTCAGTGGCTAATATGAAGATACTCAAAAATTTTTTTTTTTTTTTTTTTTTGAGACGATCTTGCCCTGTCACCCAGGCTGGAGTGCAGTGGCAAGATATTGGCTCACTGTAGCCTCGACTTCCCGGGCTCAAGTGATCATCCCACTCAGCCTCTTGGGTAGCTAGGACTACAGGCACACGCCACCATGTCCAGCTAATTTGTGTAGTTTTTGTAGAGACAAGCTCTCATTATGTTGCCCAGGCTGGTCTCTAACTACTGGGTTCAAGAGATTCTCCTGCCTTGACCTCCCAAAGTGCTGGGATTACAGGTGCGACCCACTGTGCCTGGCTTATGTTTTCTCTTTAAACAACTTTTTATTTGGAAAAAAAAATTAAACTTCATGCAAAAATAAAAATAGTGTAGGGAACACCCTATACTTTTAACTCATATTTTCCTGTTAACATTTTTTGCCTGTCTGCTTTCTGATTCATCCATGTATGTATGTATGTGTGTGTGCACACAAATGGTTTTTACTAAACCATTAGAGGGTAAGTTATATATACCATGGTCCTTTCCTGCAAATGATTAAGTATGTATTTCCTAAAAATAGGTTGTTTACATCTTCTAGTAAATAGCTACCTGACATGGTAATATATTTGGTATTATATAATATTATGACAGAAAGTTCATTATTTTGTAAATTCTATTAAATCCTTGTTATTTTTGCTCATGTGATTATGTAATGCCCATAATCAAACATCAAGAGGTGATGGTGGCAGCTTTAACTGGTCAAATTTTCCCTCCTTTTCTAAGTCCCTTTAGATGATGTCTTGAGCAGATTCATTTTTTTTTTTTTTTTTTGAGACAGAGTCTTGCTCTGTCACCCAGGCTGGAGTGCAGTGGCACCATCTCAGCTCACTGAAACCTCTGCCTCCCAGGTTCAAGTGAGTCTAATGCCTTAGCCTCCCAAGTAGCTGGGATTACAGGCATGCAGCACCACACCTGGCTAATTTTTGTATTTTTAGTAGAGACAGGGTTTCACCATGTTGGCCAGATTGGTCTCGAACCCCTGATCTCAAGTGATCCACCCGCCATGGCCTCCCAAAGTGCTAGGATTACAGGCATGAGCCACCAAGCCTGGCCACAGATTTAGTTTTTAAACTTACGTTTTTTTTTGAGACAGAGTCTTGCTCTGTTGCCCAGGCTGGAATGCAGTAGCGTGATCTCTGCTCACTGCAAGCTCTGCCTCCCGGGTTCACACCATTCTCCTGCCTCAGCCTGCTGAGTAGCTGGGACTACAGGTGCCCACCACCACTCCTGGCTAATTTTTTGTATTTTTAGTAGAGATGGGGTTTCACCATGTTAGCCAGGATGGTCTCGATCTCCTGACCTTGTGATCCATCCGCCTCGGCCTCCCAAAGTGCTGGGATTACCGTGCCTGGCCTAAACTTATTTCTTGTACTTCTTATGTTTTCTGACACTGTGGTGTGGGCCTGGGGTTTAAAGGTAAGGAAGCTTAGTTGTGGCTTTTGTCTCAAGCTCCCAGTCTAAGCAAGAGACCAACACTAATCAGATACATAAACCAAGAGTCAGCAAACTATGGCCCGTGGGCCAAAATCAGCCCCGCTGTCTGTTTCTGTACAGCGCAGGAGCCAAGAATGATTTTCACATTTTAATGTTGAAAAAGAACCAAAGGAAGAATACTATTTTATGACATGAGAAAGTAATATGCAATTCAAATTTCAGTGTCCATAAATAAGATTTTACTGGAACACAGCCATGGCCAAGCATTTCTTGCTGTGGCTGCTGTTCCACCACAACAGCAGGGTTGAGGAGTTATCACCGTGATTGTGGGATATTTCCTCTCTGGACTGTTATAGAAGTTTTCCAACCCCTAGTGTAAACACCCTGGAAGTGCTGGCAAGGAGGGATATAAGGAGAAAGAGGTTGTGTTCTAGGGAATCTGTTTGGGGAGCTTGGGGGGAGGGATCCTTAGTTAGGAACTGAGGGGAGGCAGGCAGTTTGCTGGAAGAGTGGATTGCACCTTCCAGACAGCACGCTCAAAGGTCCTGTGGCTGGGGACTGTGGCCTTTTCAATGGCTGAGAGGGTGAGGGATAGAGTTGTTCAGGAGGGCTCAGAATGGGTGCGAGGCTCTGCCGGAAGGGGCTTACTCTTGTCCTTCCCTTTCTTTTAGGTAAAACCTGTTTCCCAGCCTGTTGGCATCCTGTGGAAAGTTGGTCAGCTGCAACCTGGGGTGTGAAGGACCTGGAAGCCCTCTTGCGTCGGAGATGTTGAAACCAAAACAAACGTCGGAGATGTTGAAACCAAAACAAACGTTATGTATAAAACCCCAGCTCCATCATGGGTGTCAGGCGTCTGCTCAGACTGTCACTGGCAAGCTCGTTTCCACGTCACCACGATGGAGTTGCTTCTGCCACCCTTTGGGTGCCCCTTTAAAGTGCCCCCCACTTCTACTTCCCACGTAAGAGGCTTTGTGCCTGGCTAAGGAGCAAAGGGTAGAAATATGTTGATTTTAAAAAAGTTTTTTTAAGACAATTGTTGACAATAGTAAAAGAGATCAGGAGGATCAAGAATCTAAAACAAGCCTGAAGGATGTCCAACTGTGTATTTAGAATTTCCGACATTCTTCTCTACTGGATCTACACATTGGACCCTGTCTGATCCTTTGCTGCTTTTTTGGCTTGGTCAGGTCCTGGCCTCATTTTGGCGTTACCTGTGTCAGAGTTCAAGGTGGATGTGCTTAGAGCTGGTCAGCCCCTTCCAGACCTGGACACGTCTGTGGCTCCTTTTCTTTCTTTCTTTCTTTTTTTTTTTTTTTTAAAAGTTCAGCAGAAATCAGCATGGCTAGTTCACAAAGAATTTCCAGTATCAGGGAAAAACTGTGTGTGTATGTGTGTGTGTGTGTGCGCGCGTGCGTGCGTGCACGTGCATGCGTGGGCACGTGTGTGATACCTATAAAACAGTTTCTCCTTCTCTGAAGGGAAAGGAAAGTGCTAGGCCGCCTGTGATTAGCAACATTCTTTGCTTTTTTGTTGTTCCTCTGCTCTGTCACAGTTCTACGTTGTTTGCCTTAGAAATGTAATTTTTAAAAACCATTTTAAAAATGAACGGTGATTTGGCTGGCTGGAAAAAAGCACACTGTCAGGGGACTATATTTGAAGTCAGTCTAGACTGGGCTGGACTAGAAACCCGCCTGGACCCAGGAGACCCCACAGGACTCAGGAGGTCCCTGCCGGAAGGCAGAGGTTCAGGTGAGAGTGGCTCACCTCTGAGCTGGTGAAGTGAGGACTCGCCTGTGACATGACCCAGAGATCTGCTGCTGGCTTCTGGAGACAGGGCCTTGGGCTGACTTCTCAGGTTGATTGAGGCCTCCCAATTAGTGGTGTTCCCAGGCTAGAGGTGACTGGCTGCAACAAAGATGCTTCTATTAGTCTATTAGCAGTGCCTTCGGGACCCTGGGCTTTTGCTCTCTCTAGAAAGGTGTTTTTTATTTTTTATTTCCCCCTTTTTTTCCTGGCATTGCTCCGGGGTTTGTGTATTTGCCTGTTTATTGTCCTGCCCTTTTTTTTTTTGGATGAAAACTCCAGCCTTTCCCAATTCACCTCCCTCTTCAGGTTCTTCAGTTTTCTGAGAAGAGTGGGGATATGTGGGAAGGGGCATAGGAGCTCAGCAGCCTCCACCTGCCAGGAAGGCAGTCTGGCCTCTGCAGGAAAGAGCAGAGCCCGTGGGAAGCCCTGGGTGAGGATGGCGCAGCCGGCCCACCACGCATGGCATTGCCAGCCACAGGGGCACTGCGTGTAGTCTCTACTCCCTGCATTTCACCTTCTTTGTTGACTTTCCTTCTCTGTTTTCCCCCATCTGTTTGCCAGAGGGGTGGGACTGGCAACAGAACAGCCGTGGCTGCTTTATCTCTCCTCTCCACGGTGTACTCAGGCCTAAGTGGTGACTCACGGGAGCCCGGCCACCTCACAGCTGTTCGCCCCCTCAACCTTTGAACTGGAACTGCTGGCTCACACGGGGTTTTCGACAACTGCAGCTCAATCTCATGGAAAAAGCTGGATTCCTCTGCCTTACGCGGAAACAACCGGGCTCCATCTGCCAGGTGCTTGCCACTGGTCCTGGCAGAAGTGGCGGCTGCTGAGAGTGACCTTCCAAATCCTTGGTGGCACTTCAGCGCTACAGGCTCTCCAATAAAAACCCTTTACACACAAACCATGAGTACCTTGGGCTTGGATGTTTTCTGTGGTGTAGGCCAGCGAGGCACCTTTTGTGAAGACAGAGGTGGGTGGGCCCAAGGCTGAGGAGGAGGGCGGGGATGGGAGCTGGGCGGGAGGTGTTTGGATCCTGGTGATTTAGAGAGAAGCTTGGAAAAGGAAAAGGAAAATGCTTGGGGGTGGAGGGGCATGCATTGCTGTTTTTACATCTACATACACAATTTACATTTACATGTACAATTGGAGGCTCACTCGCTCACTTCCTGGAAGCTTGCTCCTTGGCTAGGAAATACTGAGCCCTAATTGTTTCCAGAATCAATCACATAAAAAACTGCTAGCTTGTAACTGCCTCATACCTGGCTTGCTTTACTCTTTCTGTGAGTAAGCGTGGGATGCATCTGGGCTGGGTTCACAGCGAGATGAGAAAAAGCCGGGGAAAAGCCCATTTGCTGCCGTTCCAGCTGGTTCCCTTGGAGGTCACCAATAAGTTGGGGGTGTGGTCTGTGTCCCTCCTCCTTGAGGAACTACTCCTGTGCTCCGTCTTCTCTGCAACCGTAGCAGTGACTAAGGTTCTCCAGGGTAGCTCTTTCTCCAAACAACTGCGCGGCAAGCCAGCCCTGGAGAGTGGGTTTCCCCGTCATCTCAGTCTTCTCGGAGAGTGTCCTCCACTGAGCACCCATCCTATCAGGTTGGCTTGTTCAGATGCCCGGGGACAAGCCAGCCTGATGGGGAGGAGGGTGTTTCGGCGTCCGCAGTGGCCTCTGTATGGCGGAGGGTCAGCTGGTACTGCAACTTGCCTTTTGGTTTTGAAGATTCTGTTGAGGCTCCATCCTCACCTTGACCTCTTCTACAAAATCTGTCTCCCCTGCTGTGCCGTGGAACACCTACGGGAAGCCAGTAAGTTAAAGTCCTAACATCAAAGCCCCTCCCTCTACTGCCTGCATCTCCTGTCATAAAAGCCTGAATTGTCTGGTTATTCTTACATACAATAAGATGGGGGGTGGGGGGATGCTTTATACGGACTTGTGGGGATGGGGGATGCTTTATACGGACATGGCACATTATCCTCAAAGGGCCCTTGATGCAGTCATAAGTTTGTGTCCCGTGCCTGCCCCCTTTGGTGAAATTCTTGGGTGTTGGTATCATTTTAAGGGAATTGGGAAATTACCCAGAAGATCAGGGTCTGTAGAAGAGGGGTAGAGGGTGCATCAGTGACCCAAACTTGCTGGTGAGATTTGGCAGCTGAAGCCATTTAAAGAGATCAGTGGCTGGGCGTGGTGGCTCATACCTGTAATCCAGCACTTTGGGAGGTGGGTGGATACCTGAGGTCAGGAGTTTGAGACCAGCCTGGCCAACATGGCGAAACCCCCGTCTCTACTAAAAATATAAAAATTAGCCTGGTGTAGTGGCAGGTGCCTGTAATCCCAGCTACTTGGGAAACTGAGGCAGAAGAATCACCTGAACCTGGGAGGTGAAGGTTGCAGTGAGCTGAGATCACGCCACTGTACTCCACCCTGGGCAACAAGAGCGAAACTCCGTCTCAAAAAAGATTGGCACCTTGGTGTTGCCAGTTTCTGAAGAGGGGAGAGGAGGGTTATGTTACAAGCATCACCAACAAGGAGCATTGTGACTCAGCAGAGGGGAGAGCAGTAGTAAAGACTCTGGGGATGATGCTGGGCTGCCTCCCCAGCCACCCACCTTCCTTGCATACGCTTCTTGTAGCAGCATCATGAGTTTGCAGGTCCAGATGTTGCTTGCATTGTAACCATAGCTCCCTGTGCCCGCCTGTGCCTCCTGTATTTGGTTTAGATATTTTCTTATGCAAATAAATGATTTAATCTTTTCAGGGTGAGGGGCGAGCCCTGGGGACCTGGAAGGTGTTCACTCCAACACCACTAGTTCAGGAAGAGGGTCTGCCCCATAAGGCCCCCAGGCTGCTCATATTGACAGGTGTGAACCGGCGCTTCCCTCCAGCCCGGTGGTGCCACAATTGCTTGTGGTTTTTATTTATCAGAGAATTCGAGAACACCTGATGTGGACTCAGTGTACACAGCATACCACTTGCGAAAACCGTTTGTTTTCCATTATTTTCGAGAACCAAATAGATGTGACTGTTCTGGGCGGCTGTCCTGAGCCGCTCCCTGCCTTGCTACCTGAGTCTTCTTGGGTCCAAGGAGTACCTGGGTGTGACTCTCCTTGTAAAGTGCCTCAAAATTTGCTGTTATTTCTTGTAACGCTTAGTTAGTTGGTTTATCAGCAAGCTCATCTTCCCTGGGGTGGGTTTTGTGATGAGCCGAGTGGATGTGGATGGGAACACAAGGAGCTCTTGTGTGTCTGTTGGCAAATCTGGTGGCCCACAGGCTCTAGTTTAAGTGTCTCAATGGCTGATCTGGCCTGGGGTGCTGTGAACAGGCTTCCTGCTGTGAGCAGGTGAGAGTGTTGTGAATGAATTATCCCCAGAGGCTGCAAGACAACTAGCCAGGTGGTGCTGAGTGTGGTGGGAAGAGGAATCGGATGCAGACAGACAGGCATGTGTTTCCTGGCCTCACTGCTCACTCACGAACCCTGTGATCTTGGCCCCACTTTTTCCATCTGCGCTACAGGAACACACCTCTTTGGTTATTGTGATCATTAAATTACGTAATTTAGCCAAATATCTGCTGCAGGTGCCTGGCACCACCAGCACCACTAGGAATGGTCGCCACCAGCACCACCCGCTCCACCATGAATAGTTTTTGAGTTCTTCCTGGGTGCCAGGTGCCTTTGCGTACACACTTCCTTATTCAGTCCTTAACAGCATCCTTTAGGTAGGTATTATTCCTGGAACAGACTGATCATTTCCATAGGCTCAAGGCTGTTTCCCCCGAATCATATTCACCTCCCTGGCTCTCCATAAGAAAACATCGATTTGCCTGGCACTTTGTCATCCTTTGAGTCCTGCCAACAAGGTGGTGAGGTAGGTGTGTTCATTTTGTACACACAGGGCTGGGTCTGGGAAGGTCAGTCACGGCACAGGGTCACATGGTTTCTAAGGGGCAGGTCTCAAACCACCAGTCTCCTGCCCTCTTTAGCACTTTTCCCTGAAGGGAAGACGAGGGGACTTTTCTTTTGAGACCAAAACAGCTCACACTTGGGATAGCATAGGATGTCATCTCTGGGCCAAAGAGACACGGTCATATGTTCCAAGAGGCACCCACTCTGTCTGTGGCTCCCTAATGGGGAAAGAGGTCTGCAGGGCAAAGGGACATATCCCCTGGACCCCCAGATCCTTCCTTTTCTATAATTCTCTGCCCAAATGCCCCTTTGCTAGCTGCCAGGGCCTGCACTGAGTTCATCTTCCCTAGGGCCACTTGTGTGCCCATGCCTCGGCTGAGAATGGCCAGCTGTGACTGAGACGTGGACATGGCTGGAGCTCAAAACATGCAGCCCGGGGTGTCCACACTCGTGCGAGGCCCCTTGTTACCATGACCAGATGGGGATGGCGAGAGAAGGGGAATAGGCCACAGACCGGGGCCTCCGCTGATATCCTGGCCTGAGCCCAGCAGACATCAGGAGCAGGTCAGCTAACCTGGGACCTGACTGGGGCTGTGTGTTTGATTTCCATTTCCATTCTCAGTTCTGCTCTCATCACCAAAGAGCCCACTCCTGGTGCCTGTGATGTTATGACAGACCGTAAGCCAAACTGGAGTCTGGTTCTGGGGGATTTTCTACGTCTCTTCTTTTTTCTTATCAAGACGTAGAGATGTGCTTTGAGGTTGCCACTGTTCCAAGATCACGTTGTTTTTCTTTGTGATGATTCTGTTTCCTACATTGTACGGTTTTGAGACCGTTTCTTGAGTCGGCCAGCCTTGACGTCAGCTCTCATTATGTGACGCTCTCACTTTCCCTCTTAGTCCCCTCAAGGTCTTGGTCAACGTCAGTGTACTTTTCTCTCTTTCCTTTAGTTGGAATCACCATCCATAGAAAATACTTACCGGAAATGTTTTGGAATAGAAAGTGAAGAAGAGCAGAGTTGTGTAAGCACCACATAAAGTAACCAATACATGGAATAAATAATCTCTGTTTCTACTCCAGGGCAGTCTCTATTGCCTGGCAAGTCAATCTCTTTCTATCCACTGTTCACCCCACACTGGTGGAGTGGCGGTGTCCCTTTGCTGAGATGCTGAAATGCCCAGCTTGCCCATGAGGCAGTGGGAGGGTTGAATGAGATAAGGCATACAGTGGGTGCTTGATAAATGGGTGTCATCTTACTATACATCCAGCAGGTTTTCAGAGAGCCACAAGGCATGATGCTGGGGACTGCAAAGGTGGATGAGACAGGCACACTCCTGACTCATAAGGCTGTTTGTGTAGGAGGGAGATGAGGTTTGTACACAGAGCACAGGGTGGCCGCCGTCTGCTTTACTGAGGCATCCCAGCAACCAAGAGCATCAGCTACTATTTATTGAGCTTTTAATATGTTCCTGGCATTGCGTTGAGAACTTTACATGCATTGTAAAGACACTCATTTGCCTAGTAAGACCAGCTTGCACTCTGGAGCCAGACTCCCTGGGCTGGAATCCTGGTTCTAACATTTACCACTTGGGTGGCCTTAGGCACATCTCTTAACCTCTCTGTGATACCCTCTCTCTATCTGTAAAAGGGAAACGACAGCAGTACCGACCTCATCTGGTTATTATGAATTGGATGTTTTAATGTCTTTAAAGCACGACCAGGCACATAGCACTAATGCATTAATGTGTCCAGCAACACTACAAAGTAGCTTCTCTGTTGGGGTGTTTACTTGTCAAGCTAGGAAACCAAGGCTTTGGTAATAAACGCACCCAGATCCCTTGCCAGCAGTGGTCTGTCTGCTGCTTGGAGGCCTGGGTGCTACCCACAGTGCTACATTGCCACCCAGTGCTGGGACTTGGCCTAAGGTCAGGGCCAGCCTTGCAGAAGGGTGGGCACGGATCCCAACCAGGTCCCTTGGCTCTAGGCCCTGCGAGAGCTACAAAGTTGTGTGAGATTGCAGAGGTCCAGAGAGAGTGCTGAGGCACGGGGGTCCCCTGAGGCTGTTCTCTTTCTTGGGGGTAAGAAGTTGGTGGTGGCTGGTGCTTGGGGGAATGGGGCCCATGGATGTGTCTCTGGCTAGAGGAGAGGAGGATGAAGGTGGAGAGGAGGCCACAGAAGGGCTTTTTTGTTTACCTGCATAATTCAGCCCCTCCATTTCTTTTCTTTTTCTTTTTTCTTAATTTGGAGAAAAGGTCTTGCTCTGTCACCCAGTGGCATGATCATGGTTCACTGCAGCCTCAACCTGCTGGGCTCAAGGGATCCTCCCACCTCAGCCTCCCAAGTAGCTGGGGCTACAGTCTCGTGTCACTACACCCAGCTAATTTTTAATTTTTTGTAGAGACAGGATCTTACTGTGTTACCCAGGCAGACCTCACAGTCCTGGGCTCAAGTGATCCTCTCTCTTGCCTCGGCTTCCCCAAGTGTTGGGGTTACATGTGTGAGACCCCCGGGCCGGCGACAATATCCATTTCTTAAAAGCAGAATGAATTCAGCTTCAGGGAAGCAAAGTCGGGCTGGATGGAATATTATACTCAGTAGAATGTCTGAGATCTCCCTCTGAGATGTCCCTCTTGCCACCTTTATTATGGGCACTTTAGAGGTGGCAACTTTGGGTGACACAGGCCCACCGTCTTAAGGGTTACTGTCCACGTCCCCAGTGCTGCTGTCATCTTCCCTAAGGGGAGTACCTGTGCTCCCCTGCATCCTTAGATGTGTGGGTCTTGTTTAGATTTGTGGGGCACCTTGATTCCAAATAGTCCCATCTCTTTAATGAGCATTTAGGAAACTGTCAGATCATGTGTCCCAATGTTGATTCAAGACTTGACCACTTTGATAGACATGAACTAATTCCAGTGTCTTCTAGATTCATTAGTTAAAAATAGGACTTGGAGTTATGAGAAACCACTTTAGATGGATTTAAATCAAATAGCAGAGTTTTGATAAAAAGTATATTTATTATAAAAGTGATCTTTTAACTGGTGAAAATTTGGAAGACAGGTAATTATAAAGAAGATAAAATAAGGTATCTAGATCATAACCCTGATTAGCATTTTGGTAGGTTTCTCTCTGAACTTTTCCCCTCCCTGCCTCCCTCCCTTCCTCCCTCCCTTTGTCTCTTCCTCCCTCCCTTTGTTTCTTCCTCCCTTCCTCCCTCCCTGCCTTCTTCCCTTCCCTCCTTTCTTCCTTCTCCCCTTTCCCCACTTCCCTCCCTCACTCTCTCCCTCCCCCTTCCCTTCCTTCCTTCTCCCCTCTCCTCACCTTCCCTCCCTCCCTCCCTCTCTCCCTTCCTCCTCCCTCCTTCTCCACGCTTCCTCTTTCTCTCCCTCCCTCTCTCCCTCTCCCCTCTCTCCCTCCCTCCCTCCTTCCCACCCATCCATCCATCCTTCACTCACTCATTTGCAAACATGTACTGAACTCCTATTGTGCCAGGCACTGTGCTAATTGGAAAGCTCAATAAAGTGAATCTGGGGAGGACCAGGACACATCACTGCCAGGGATGACAGAGAATAAAGTGCTGTGACAGGGACATGGGGCATCCGATGCCTGACGAGAGACAGACCGACTCTACCTGGATAAAGAGTGACCTCTGGCCTTGTGTGTGCCTTGCCGTCGTTTCCTCTACAAAAGTGGGTCATCTGACCTGATTTTTTCAGTTAATTTTATGAGCATTTCCCCATGACCATTAATATTTAAAACGGCCTTTTAAGAGACAGCCTTCCCATTGTCTTTTGTGGGATTGCACTGCTGAGTGACCCGTCTCCAACCTGTATTGCCAAAAGCTATGGACGAGAGAGGCCTCATGGGGAAGTACAAAGGGAGAGGCCTTGGGGTCTGACCTGGCTCCCAAGAGCTCAGATTCTAGGTAGTCTCCTTTCCTCCCCCTTATTCCTCCCCTTGGACCCCCTTTCACTCTCAGTCTGAACCTTAAGAGAAGGATTCAGCCCACCTAGGTGCTGAGCCCCACTTGCTGTGACCCGTCATTGTTTCTGCATGGCGACCAGGGAGCACCTGCTCCCTGCCAGGCCCAGCAATCAGGACCAGAGTATGTGCAGTTCTGACCCTGTGTTCTCCCCTCCCCTGGCAGAGAGAAGCTCAGTGACTGTCTTTGCGTCATTTGAGCAGAGCCCACAAAAGGCAGCTGCTGCCCACGGGGAGCCTGTCAAATGAGGGCCCAGTGGGCAATGTGAGCTGAAGTTCCTTGACCACGACAAGCCTATCAAACCCCACTGGCTTTCCCCAACTACTGCAGGCTACAAGTCCCCCAGTGACCCTGATGTGCAGTGAGTCTTCCTGAACCCTGTCCCTGAAGCAGCCATCATGTGGGATGTGGATTCAATTTTATTTGCTTGCAGGTGTCTAATTGTCCCAGCACCACTGCCTTTGGATGCCGCTTGTGTCTGAGTCTACATCATTTGTCAGAGTTTTATGTATCTTTTTTCTGAGGTAGTAATAGTCATCCTCTGGACGAGATCCTAGAGCCTGGAAAGTTCCAACCTGAAAGTCTGTACCCAGGGACAGGACATCCTGTTGGGCAGGATGACAACGAGGAAGTTTCTAGAGCCAGCGTTCACCCTGGAGGGGCCCTTGGAGATCAAGGAGTTCAGCATCCTCGTTCCATACCCAAGGACACGTGGGCTTGGAGAATTCATAGGAATTCCAACAATTCTCTCCACAGGAGGGAACGCCCCGCCCCCTCTGAGCCTGGACATCTGTCCTGGAGCCCTAAGCAAGTCTCTGTGGGAGGGCACTGGCTTCGTCTCCCTGTAGTTCTTCCTTCTATACCTGTGCCTCATGGCTTTCCTGCCCACCTCAGAGGAGGATATCCAGGGCGTATCAGGTATACACAGTCACCCACATCCAGACTATGAAGGGCGTGGCCGCTGCACGCAGGACCAGAGAACGGATTTGGACACATCTGTAAATAAGCCTCAGGTTCACAGCACAGTGCCTTTCAAGGGAAGCACTGTAAGCTCACTGAGCAAGGGACCCAAGAGTCTGAAACCCTGAAACGTCACCCTGAGGGGGACCTGGAAACATTGTGTAGGGCGGTGACCCCAACTGGGTGGTCAGACCCAGTGTGGCCTCTGCCGTGGGGGCGTCAGCTGCGTGTTTCTCGGTCTGGAGGCCCCAGCAGGGCCTACTCAAGCTGCCGGGAGGAGGCTCCCCTGCTGGGGGTTCTTCGACAGGGTGTTGGGTGTTACGGGCCCAGGGCCAGAGCACCAGGGGCCCCAGTCGGGGGAGCCAGGTGTAGGGATGCCACCAACCAGCCCAGCAGCGACTGCAGGATGCCCGCGGAGGTCACCTCGGGAGCCTGGATGGAACACGCCACGTTCTGATTCGGTGGATCTGCTGTGTGAGACGCTGCATTTCTAACAAGCTCCCAGGAGTTGCTGGTGCCGCTGGGCTAGGAAGCACATCTTAAAGAGTGAGACTTTTAGGCTGCTTTTTTTTTTTTCTCTACACCCTGCTTCCAGCTTCTGATTTCTAGCCCTGGAGGTGTAGGCCACAGCCCCGAGTAGCCCCAGCCCCACCTGCTTCTCCCCAGGGTTCCCCAGCCCTCCACTCTTCTCCCAGGGTCATTCACATCATCTTTGATTCGGGGTTTTGTCTGTCCGCCGATCCCCCTCTCTTCTGCAGCACCTCTCATAACCCCTGTATTAAAATCACAGTGACCAGACGCGGATGCCCTGGCTGGGGAATCACACAAGTGAGCCTGCAGACAATTCCAGACACCCAAGGCCCGGAAGGCCCACGTGAGGATGTCACCCACCCTGGAGGAGCCTTGGATGGGGTGGCAAATTTCTGTTTGGAGGAAGAGGGTTTCCAGGATGGTGGATGCCAGAAGATGGTCCTGATGTCTGAGGAAGGGCCACCTAGTCTGATAGGATGGTGAGTCGTCAGCCCACTCAGATATTTGGCTGGGCCTTTCTGATGAGTGGAAGAGACTTCAAAAAGTACTACAGATTGTCCTTTCCTTCTCAGCAGCCAACAGGTGAAAAAAAAAATGCTTTATTTCGAAAGACAGGGTCTAGCCGTTGAGGAGGACGGAGTGTATCCTGCAGGGCCTGCCTGGTCTTGCAGGACAGATTGGCAGAGAGGAAGTCTTGCCATGATGTCCTGCCTGCCAAGTGTGATGGGCAGGTCCCAGGGAAAACAGGCACTGCTGGGATCCCCAGCAGCCAGTGCATCGAGGAAAGACCGGGGCCCAGGGGGAAGTTAACACACATAGAAAGATGCTGCGTATACTTGTGTGTGAGATTGGGGTTCACTCTTGGCTATAGAAAGATGAGCTTTAGGCCAAATAATCACTATACAGGGGAATGATGGCAGTGGCACGCTGTATTTGGAAACTAGTTGGGCAGTGACACAAATTGGCCCAAGAAAGGTATAGATTGCAGAGGAGAGGAAGAAAAGTATTCTGAAACCCTTGAGTGCAATGTCCACAAAGCAGCAAGTTCAAACTTTCCAAGTCGATGCAAAGAATCCTGAGACGGGTGCCTGCAGGTGGGGGATTGCAGATGCCATGAGGAATTGCACACTTTTGTCCATAGGATTCTTCAGATGTGTAAGAGTTCCTTTTGTATGTGGGGCTCTACATGGTATATGAGAAAAGGTAAATGGGTAGATGGGCAGCTGAGTGGATTCTCAGCAGGTCGGGAGGACAGCAGGGTGGTCCTTAGTCTGACCCCCAGGAAGAGCCAGCAAACAGGACGGGCGGCAGGTGGGAGCTGCCTGGCTCAGGTCCCCTCGTAAGTGCTCCAAGTCAGGGGGTATGGGGATGGCTGCCGAGGGAGCATTTTCATGTGCCCCATATCACTGTCCGATGAGACACACAGAGACCTCTCTTAGCCCAAAGCAAGATGGCATGGGGCCTCTGTACACCTGAGAGGACAGGAAATTTGCACTCTAGAAAAGCAGTGTGAAAGTCAAGAGAGCCTCCTGCCTCTCTTCCCAGAGGGCTTTTCTGGCAGATTTCCCTACCAGCTGATGTACCCCAAGCCCCGCCTGCTTCTCTCCAGGGCTCCCCAGCCCTCCAATCTCCTCCCAGAATCATTTGCATCACCTTTGATTCAGGATTTTCCCTGTCCTCTTCTCTCCTCTCCTTCCCCAGCGAGAGGCTCACAGCTTTCCATCAGTTCTCCAGCCGTTCCAAATCTCAGTCCTTCCTTTCCCCCCGACAGCCCCTGTTTCTGTCCAGGCCCTGAGATCCTGCAGTTTCCTAACTGGTCTCTTGGCCTCTAGGCACTCTCTGCTCTGCCCTAGGGCCTCTCAGACACCTGTCTTGGTGGCATTTTTCTCAAGCACTAATTTGGCCCAGGTCAAACAAACCTTCGATGGTTCCCAATTGCCAACAAGTTGAAAGTCCAAACTCTTTAACTTAGCTTTGAGGTTCTCCGAACCCTGCTCCCGGCTCTTCTTGCCTCTTTCTGCACTGGTTTCCGGCACAGCCATTGCATTTCTGCCTGGCTAACTTCTTCAATTCATCCTGAACCCGCCATGCCTCCCCACTAATCTCCCAATGCATGGATCTCTCCAGCCAAGGTCCGTTTCAACTTCCATATCAAGTTCCACTTTTAAGTGGTGACGTTGCCTACTGGGTGCCAGGCTCCCTTGGGATTTAAGGTCTGGGGAACTCAGATGCAATTCCACTTTGCATGCTTTCTTCGGAGGCTTGTGACTGCGTGGCTGTCACAGCTTCCTGGTTTCTGCCTTCTGTACCTCTGTCTGCTCTCTTTACCCCATCATCTGGGTTCAAGATGAAGTCGAAACTCAACTGCATGAAATACTTAGGGGTTATGTTTTGGTATTGTGGAGAACTGGGGATGTTCTGGAGAAAACCAGCCTTGTATATGGCAAACATACGCACACACACAAGTATTTTAAAAAACATTCTTCCTGCCCCCTTGCCACTGGAATGTTCTCTTAGCCCCAGGTTGGCATCCGGCCTCAAACTTTTGCTGCCACGGCTCTTTTTGCTCACACTCTTTGACCTCTCACTCAATGACTCCTCCCACCCCTTCTCCCAAGCCAACCCTCTGCACCCCCCCACCCCCCAAAAAAATCAAAATCCTTCTGCTTGTCTCATGCAGTTTAGTTCACCCTCTCCTCTGAGCCTTGGAATAGGCTGCATTAGAACTGTGGGACCTCACCTTCTGCCATAAGCGCTGGTCAAACTCTCCCACCCCTGCCCAAGCAAATAGCGTTCTTTCTCTAAGAAGGCACCAGCTCTTCAGACATGCACCATGTACTTGGTTATGCCTGTGCAACACCACTCCATGGATCCCTGGTTCAGCCTTTCCTGGGGTGGTCCAGTTTCAGGACGGGCCCAGACCGGACTGTTAATTCTCTTTGTGCCAAGCCTTAGGTCTTGCACTTGGGCAGTGGGGCAGTGACCACTTTTGATAGGGACAATGATGGTAGTATGAGGGCCCACCGCTGAGTCACTCTGGGAGCTTTTTTTGAGAGGAAGATAGAGTCCACTACCACTTTAAGAGTACTCTAAAAGTGCCAGATGGCCCAGTTGCCTGAAAAGTCTCCTACAAAAGGAGGACACATAAGAAGACGAAAACACAGCCAGATAAGGAGAGGGGCTCCCAGGATCGCTGGAGGAAAGGGAAGTCCATCCCTGCAGATGTAGTAGGGGGAAGCCCTGGGGCCACCTGTCACAAGTTTCATTCATTTATTAAAAAATATGTGTCTGAGTCCTACTCTGTGTCAGGAACAATTCTAGAAACTGGGAACACGCCAGTGGACAAGACAGACTTGGTTTCTGTTTCCATGGTGGTTATACTAAGGGTCCTCCCTTAAATCAGGAGACCACCCCTCATATTGTCTTATGCCCAATTTCTGCCTCCAAAGAAAGAAGTAAAAACTAAGAGGCAGAAACGAAATCCACAAGCAGACAGCCTGGCACCACACCCAGGGCCTGGTAGTTAAAGATTGACCCCGACCTAATTGGTTATTTGCATAAAAAAGCACTGTGAAGATCCCTGTCCTGTTCTGTTCTAATTACCCATGTATGCATCCCCCAGTCACATACCCCCTGCTTGATCACGACCCTCTCACGTGGACCCCCTTAGAGTTGTGAGCCCTTAAAAGGGACAGGAATTGCTCACTCGGGGAGCTCGGCCCTTGAGACAGGAGTCTTGCTGAAGCTCCCAGCCGAAGAAACCCCTTCCTTCTTTTAACTCGCTGTCTGAGGGGTTTTGTCTGTGGCTCTTCCTGCTACAATACTAAGCAAAAGATGGACATTAAGCAAATAAAAATCTTGTGGTTGTGCCGAGAGCTCTAAGGGACGATGGAGGGATTGCCCACTGTAACCCACAAGCTCAGGCCGTAGTCAGTACTGAACCAAATTCACAGGGACAGGAAGGGATGTGGGTGGGGCCAGGGAGGACCAGGAGGGAGGCTCAAGAAAAATGGCCAAAAGGTGAAATGTGTCCCAAGTCCATCATGAGGGAAACCTTCCTAACAAAGAGCCTGGAGCCAGTTCCCCAGGGCTAGATACCCTCTCTGGGACTGGACTCAATGATTGCTAAGAGATTCTTACAGCTTCTTGCAAAGAAATGCGGGAAGGAAAGATTTTGAGTTTTAATGGTTCTAATTTGTATTTTTTGCTTATTTCACTTAGCAGGAAGAGGCTTCTGGCATGGAAACAACTGATTTCATAGAGAACCTGCAGCTGGATTCAAGTTCAACCCAGAAAAACAGACAGTGAGGGCTACCCAAAGTTTGAGGAGGGATTGCATTTGTTCCAGCCTCATGAGTCACACATTATTACACCATCCTTGTGGGACAACTTCCGTAAGTCTTTTTGGGGGAGTGACCTGCCAGAGTTTCTTTTGGGGAAGGGCTTAGAGTATGGCTCTTTCTTTGTAGGAATAATTTGAAGCCTGGGATGCTGCTATCATTTTTACAGAGAGTTTTTTCTTCTTCTGACAGATGCTGCTGGCAGTACCAGCCTGGGACACCATATTCCAAGTTCACAGCTTGAGTTTCCCTGGATCAACCTGACAACATGAAGCTAAGTTCCAAGTCCATGGAGGGTTGGTTTACTTCAGGCTCACCCTTATTCTGAGAGCATAGCCCTTCAGAGTTAGTGTAAAGGAGATGAGGGGACCTATTTGGGTCCCCAACTTTGGTGGCGCTGGGCTGTGACTTTTGTCTGTGAGCCATCAGATGGGCAGTGCGTTTATGAGCACATTCATTTGGATCCACCAGTGGCCTCAAGGCAAAAGTGGCTTTGAGCGCTGGGCTTACTGTCCTGCGTTCTCTTCTCTATGACTGACTCTACCCTGTCATTCTTCACTGTCTTGTTATTCTTGTTATCTCTTAGACATCTTTAAGAAGACTATTCTTTTTTTTTTTTCTTTTGAGAAATGTGACCTTGCTTTGTTGCCCAGGCTGCTGTGCTCAAGCGATCCTCCTGTCTCAGCCTCCCAAAGTGCTGGGATTACAGGCATGAGCCACTGCGCCTGACATTCATTCATTCATTCATTTATTTATTTATTTATTTATTTATTTATTTATTTTCGATGTCCCACCCTGCTTTCGTAACTGTCCTCAGAGGATAGTTCCAATGGCCTTGTGGGCCATTTTGAGAAGGGGAAGTCTTAGCTACTTTTCTCCACCTTTCCTTGTGGTGGGGCTTCTTGCCAGCTTCAGAGATGTACAGGCTGGGGAAAGTGGAGTGCAGCAGAGCCTAGGAGAGGGGAAAGGGCAGAGGGGAATGTGGCTGTGCCCTAGGGTGTGAGCGGAGGAGGTTGGTGCTTTTGGTCTACCCAGAAGAGCCTCCAGAACTGGCATCTACATTCATCTGCCACAGAGTCCATATTTCTTGAGGGGCTTGGCAGATAGGGACAGCCCAGAAAGAGAGAGGAAGAGTCACGAATGCCAGAGTGGCCTGCAGAACTCAGAGGATCAGAGAGCGGGGGCGTCAAGCACCAGGGAGGCCCCTCTGCAGACCATGCTGATGGCCTGTGGGACAGAAGTCTTTCTTTCTTTTCTAACGATTACCTTGGCCTTAGACTTTTACCATTTTTGGATGCCAAGGAAAATCAGGCTTCTGAGCTTGCAAAGGCTGAGTGGAGTTCCGTGTGTCTCCTCTGGCCTTCATATGGCTTCCAGGAAGAAGCATCCCCTTTAACTTCATAATTCCACGGGTCTTCTGTCAGTTCGTAAGAAATCTGTCTATTCACTTAGTCATTTCACAAATATTTACTGAGCACCTGCTATGTGCCGAGTCCTATTCTGGGCACTGAGGACATACCAGCCTGCAAAACAGACAGAAAGAAAAAGCCCGCCCATGTAGATTTCACATTCTCAGGAATGTTGCCCTGCATGAGGATATGTTTAGAAATCTCTCACTCGCCTAAGTCATCAGGGTAAGAGTTTGCTCTGCTAGTACTACAGATTCCACAACTGCCTGCCAGGTTTACTTGCTTTTGTGCAAGGAAGATTTTCTCTCCAGTACTCGTATTTTCCAACAGCCCAAGGTCCATGGAGTTTCTTTAGCTTCTATCACTAGCCTTCTAGGAGTGGGCAGATCCCTCTGCCAAATTTACACCTGCAGGGTGAGGCGGGTTGCATAGCAAACCAGAGCTCAGTGTTGGGGCCCACGAGGCTTCCATCAAGGGAAGAATGCTGGTGGAGGGTGACGGGTGGGTCTCTCTAGATGTTCAGAGGGGCCTGTGGCTTATTGCCTGGGTGGGCCAAAATGTCAGCTAAGGGAACTACAGCAGAAGCTCATTTAGCTGGAATGTTAGGATCTGAGACCAGGTAATGACTTTGCTGGGGTTTAGATGTCTGTCTAACTTCACTGGGTACAGAGATTGAAAAAACACTTGATCCAGTCACAATATCTTCTGGATACATTCATTTGCATTCTCTTTCTCTTACACAGATTTAGAAATGGAATGCATAACATATTTGCATGATTGCAATTTATCACTTCCCCAGGGAGCAGGGAGGGGCTGCCTCAGTTCTAGTGAAGCTCCTGTGCCCCAGCGTTAGAGGCAGATGGGTGAGGCAAGGGCGATTTCGTGCCTTCCTTGAGGCAAGATGTCCTCTTCTAGACAAGAGGGCAGCTTGTGTGTCTTGAGGGCCATGCTTCTCCACCTACCCCCATGAGTAAAGCAGTTAGTGGAGGTCCCCCAGGTGTGGCTATTTTTGGGGATATTTTAACAGGAATGCAGAGAGGCTATAGATCAGATTCGACAATTTGCTGCCTGCCAACACACACTTTACTTGTGTTTTAAAATGTAAGCTCTGGAAACATCCTATAGGGTTCACAAGGACGCCTTAGCAGCTGACTGAAGGAAGTGTCTTTCTCCAGCCCAGATAGCATTTCTGCCAGTCATGGCTGGTGCTGGGCTGACAACAGTAGTTTTCTTTCTAAGACCCAGTTCCCCTCTGGAAGGAGAATTCTAAAGGTGGAGGAAAAGCATCATCTCTTCTAGAACCTCTTTGTTTTTAATCTTTCTTATACCACATTAGCGTGGTGGTATTCTCCAAGGATCTTGGCAGGCAAGAACTGGTTTGGTTACTGCATTTGCTTGCTCTTGCGGAGTCCAGTAAAGAGGACTATTGTTTCTAGAAGGTCACTGGAAACATGCCTCTGGCTCTCTGGTAAGCACAAGATTAAGGCCAGTGTGAGGCTGAGGGTGTCCTGAAGCCCTGCTCTGAGATAAGAAGACTTCTGTTCATGATTTCAGTCAGAATCAAACCAGGTATGCCCAGAGCTGAGACACAGCTGAGCCAAGCAGGAAGAGAGGGCTGTGTCCTACAATAAACTGCTGATATGTATCTCTCTACCATGTGCTGAATTCGTTAGGGCAAGGGCTGGGTTCTTCTCCAGCATTCGTATCCCATCCCTTTCCAGTAGCTGGACTATTTAGGAAACTCTCAGTAGGTTTTTGTGAATTAAATTGTGTCCTCAGATACCTCTTAGAATTTCCAAATCTATCTTCAAATTCAAACGGAGATACACATAGCAGAGGCTGACACCTCCAAAAGAGTTTGGAGGAAGTTTACCAATATGTTACCCTTCGTTCACATTTCCATCTTATTCTCTCTTTCTCTCGGTTATTACTACTCAGAATTGTAAGTAGTTGGGTGTCTAGTCACTCAGTTGACTGATAGAAGAAAACTCAGTTCTTTGAAATTATGTCAGGGTGGACCAAACTGCAGTACAAATAGACGCAAAATATAATGGTTCAAACACAAGAGATGTTTATTTCTTTCTCACATAATATTCCAAGGCAGACATTCCAGATTGTTGGAGTAGGCTCAGGGGAGAAAGTTCGGCTCTATGCGTTCCCTCAGGAAACAGGCTGATAGTGGCTTTGCCATATTCTAATATTAACTGGCTTCCAAAGTTGCTATCACCATTGTCATTATCAGTATAGCTCATGGGACCTGGGGAAGAACACAGAGGAGAACATCTGGGAGGTCTTATGGCCACTTGGAAGCGGCGTGCACCTCTTCTGCTCACATGGGAAAGAACATAGTCAGACACACTCAAACATCCTGACTGGGAAGTGGGGGAGTGTACCTAGCCACCTTGGAAATGGAGGAAAATTTGGGTGGGAGTAGAGAGACTCAGGTTCTTGGATTTGGAAGAGATCTTAAGTGTGAACGCATCCAGTGGCCAACCCAGGATAAGCACTGGCCTTCCTGCTGGATCGCTCCCTGCCCCCATAATGTATCTCAGCTGACTTTCTGATCTAGGAATACTAAGCATCAATCAGTGGAAGGAAAGCAGGAAGGGTCTCTTCTTTCAAATACATTCTTTGCCACTTGACAAAACGTGATGATACAGAAGAGGGAGAAGATGAATCCAGAGAAGCTGCCTGCATGGGGAAACTCGTTCTTTGTGGCCCTGTGAGGTTGAGATTGTGCCTCACAGAAGGGGCTACGTCACTGATGATGTTACAGGATCCCTAAAAACCGCAGTTACTGCTTGAATCATAACTGCTGCTTCCAGTTGGCTGTGGTTGCATTTCTAGAAGGACAACTACTTTTTGTCATTTTGGAGACAAGCCAACATCAACCCACACATGACTTTAGAAGGCTTTTCCGCGTCCTAATTGCCTACCTCCTGAATAGGCTTTCTTTTAAGCTTGGTTGGCTTAACTTCTCCCATCCATGCCATTTCTACACACCCTCTCCATATTCCCACCATAACTTTCTTAGGCAAACCCTGCAGTCCTGACTTAGGTATCTGCTGATTGCATTTGGACTCTCATGTTCCTGCCACTGCCCTTGAGCTCTTATTTCACCTTGTGCAGACCACCCCAGTCATCTCACCCTCTCTGTAGGTCACTTGTGGGCACTTATCCATTGCCTGGATTATTGCATATGTTTGTTCAATATTAATCATGTCTTCTCTGTGATATTGTATACTCCTTGAGCATTCAGGACTTTCTCAGGCTTGAGCGTGGTGCAGTGAGCATTCTGTACACATTTCTGGACAATGGCAGTCTTGTGAGAACCTGGGAGACTCTGCAGTGACTTGAGCCGGAGATGTAGATGAATGTAATTGTTGGATGGTGGGGATTGATAAAACCCCTCTAGTGGTAGCTAGGAGCGGAAGAGGAGACTCAGCAGCAGGAGAGAACAAGAGGAAGGGCTCCCAACTACACTCAGCATCAGTGAACCCCACCGTAGCTGGATCATATCTGAATTGGCCACACCCTGGGGCCTTAGACTGTCTGGGCAATGGCAGGGTGCTGGCAATTGGAGGGATGCTGCTAGAGGCTGACAGTGTTCTTACTGGAAACGCTCAGCTCAATGGATAGGACAACAGCTTCCCAAGGAGATGGGGGAGCAAGGCCAAGTGAGGAAAGCAGGACTTGCGGAGGGCTTTGGGCCACCTCACCTACTTTCCCTGCTTCTTCCCCCCAGGGGCCTTGCAGACAGTGCTTCTTGCCCAGAGAGAGTAAAGGGTGGGATGGTGAGAGGGCATCATTCATTTCTTGTGTCTGAGGTGAATGAGTGTGAGATGAGCTCCGGCTCACTCTCTTCAAGCTGAAACTTGAAGGACTCCCAGCTGCCCCTACACTCCAGTCATTCATGGAATGAGTGCCAGGCTCATCTCTATTTGAAACTCAGGGTCTGTCTGGGAGCCCAGAATTCCTGAGCAATTGTTTTATGCGGCATAAAGTGTTTCTTCAGCAGGGAGGATGATGCGGGGCAAGGCGAAGGCTTAGAAAAGACAGTTCTACGGCCGAGTGTGGTGGCTCATGCCTGTAATCCCAGCACTTTGGGAGGCCGAGGTGGGCGGATCACGAGGTCAGGAGATCAAGACCATCCTGGCTAACATGGTGAAACCCCGCCTCTAGTAAAAAAAAATACAAAAAATTAGCCCGGCGAAGTGGCGGGCGCCTGTGGTCCCAGCTACTCCGGAGGCTGAGGGAGGAGAATGGCGTGAACCCGGGAGGCGGAGCTTGTAGTGAGCCGAGATCGCGCCACTGTACTCCAGCCTGGGGGACAGAGCGAGACTCCATCTCAAAAAAAAAAAAAAAGAAAAGACAGTTCTACTGAGCAAACTGACTTCAGACCTGGATAGGAAATGGGGGAAACAAGCCACATGCCTCGTAGCGGGTTCCCTGGGAAATTCCCTCCTCTCCTAACGTCTTTCCCACAGGCACCCCCCACCCCGGTGGGCTATGAGATTTTGCCCCCTCAACCTGAGAACCGACAGGGGGTAATCAGGGTGAGCGCTGGAGAAGCACACGTGAGATTCTGAAGAAGCACAATTGAGACTCTGGAGACCTCTGTAGCGTGAACTCTCTGCTGAGACCATTCAACTTGTGCCTTTCTTACGGCCCAAGTTCCAGCAGCACATTTTCCAGTGTGGGACCCCTCTTCCCTGGCAGCAGCTCTGCCAGAGCTCTGGGTGTTTACTGTGACACACCGTAGTGAAACGGGGAAGGAAGTCAAGTCCGTGATGACATATCTTAGTTCTGGCCATTTCTAACACCTAAAAAGAGGCCGACAGAGTGCCCGAGGCCCCCAGGGACACCACCCATATCCCAAGGGGGTGCTTTTTAGATTTCTACTTGCCACCCAGCTGTGAGGTATGAAATAATTTAGTGGGCCTTGCACAATTTAGAATAAAAGGAGAATAGAAAATTTCAGCATGCCTGGCACATAGCACGGTAAGTATTGTTTTGTGAAACTTACATTCCTCTTTAGGTACACCAATGGGTGCAATGCCTACCCACATAAGATGTATTTCTTATTGTGGTCCTGGTTAAAAAAACCATCCAAGTGGTTCTATTACAGCATCTCAGTTGATTGCAAGTATTCAGGGAGTGAGGGTGGAGCACAGAATGGGAGTGGGGAGGAAGGTCCCAAAGAACGGGTTGAACTTTTCTGTCTGCCTGCTGAGCTAAACATAGTCTCCCCACCACCCCCTGAGGATTTAAGGGCCTTTGACTCAGCCTTTTGAGGCCTGAGAGACCACCATGAGCCTTGGGCTTTGAATACTTCTTGCAGCAGGCCCTGCCAAAAGTACCTGGGTGGGAAGGGCTGCCCTTTAAGAACTTGAATTTAAAGGACTTTAGTGGTTAGTTGTAAAAGTAAATGGCGTACCAAGGGCTTTTATTTATCCCTAGAACTCCTGTAATTTCCAAGATGCATAGACTGGAGGAAGATAGCCCTGCTACTCGAAAGAAAGGAGGAGAGGAGAGGTTGTCCCACCTCGCTCCTGCTCTCCCTCCCTTTCCCAGGCCTCCCTCTCTCTCTTTCCCTTGTCCCTAGCAGGGAAGGAGATTGGAACAGGCGGCCTTTGGGGATTGTGGGATCCTCTTCCTGATAGGTCAGATCCACAGTGTCCCAGGAAGACCCTACCTGGGCAGCGAATAGTGTCTCTAGGGGGTAGAAGTTTCCTCCAGGTGGGACATTTGGTCACATGGCCTCACACGGTTAATGTCTCAGAGAGACAGGTGTCGCTTGTTATAAGACACAAGAGTAGAAAGCAAAGAAGAACAGACAAAGGCAGGTCCTCAAGGGAGGTGGGCTCTGCAGGATTCCCTAAGAGCCAAAAAGGCGCAACAAGGGAGCCCAGTGGCACTGGTAGGCTTCTGAGCATAGGCATTCCAGGGCTTTGTTATTATTTTTTCCAAATGAAAACCGCTTTAGAAGATCAGCTGTCATAATTTGCCCAAGCTACAAGCTCAAACGTGGCTAAGAAACATTGCTCAAGGTCATTTCCAAAAGCACGTTCTTCCAGCTTTTCAAGGTCGGGGCGGGGATTTGTGTTCTGTTCTCATTTTTGCTTGTGTCTTTGCCCGTGGTTGAACTGAAGAGGTCTCTCCAGGCCCAGTGTTTACCGGAAGAAGGGGAGATTGGAATTATCCCCAGCTACTCTTCTCTCAAGAACTGATGGGGAATGATGGGTCCCTGCCCCACTTGTCCATGTGAGAGGGAGGCAGGTGTGCTTGTACCAGAAAGAGTTCTCGAGGGGTTAGCACCCCAGGAATGCATCTATGCCAACTTTGCTTATCATGACTCCCCACCTTCAATATACATCTTAGGGTCACCGCATATCCCAGAAAGTGGCAACACCGGGGCATCCCTCGATGTGCCAAGTATCCAGAGTCACGTTCTTGGAATGCATGACCAGTGCGTAATTTAAGCAGATGGAATCTTTCCCAAGTGTCTTCTTTTACAACTGAAAAAACAAATTAAGCAACAGAAGAAAAACAAATCCAGAGAAATAGCCTCTTCCAGGGAAGTCTGACCTCCCTGTCTAGAAGGTGAGGACAGTGCTGCGGCCGTGTTTCTGCTGACTCCAGCCCAGGGCTGTCTCCCAGACAGCTGCTGTCCCACTGAGTTAGGTTCAAGCGAACATGGCCATTGAGATCCAAAGTATTTCTGGCTGGTTCGGGCATGGCTCCTTTCTCTAGATGAATATTTTAATGTGGGAATTCAGAGGAAAGCTACGGGGAAAGCAATGTTGGTCAACTGGCGACACTAAAGAAAAACCTTCAATGGTTTTCACGGCTAGTTTGGCACTGAAGGCTCTTTGCTGTTCTGACCTGAAGCTCTCTGTTAGGACTTCCTATTATTTTTCTCACAAGCCCTCGTTCTTGCTGACAGTTCAGATCATGCCCTGTGCATCTCCAGTTCCCCCTGGTAGGCACGGCTCCTCCTGTCACCTCAATGCCCCCCTTTCCGCTCGGCCCAGGTTGGGACCCTCTTTCTCCTCCCAGTCCATTAGTCATTTCTGTTTACACTGGACTCTTGCTACCTCTTGTTTTGGCTTATGTTTAATCTTACTTTTTTAAAGCAACAGCTTCTGATTATGAAATAATTTATACTTTTTTTTTGCAGAGAATGTGGAAAATACAGAAAAGTATAAGGAGAAGCATAAAAATTATTCACAGTTGCACCCTTGGAGGGAGCTGTCCTATACATCTTGGTGAATTTGCTGCCCTTCTTTTTTCTGTGTATCTATCTATTACATGTGATAGTTTTTAAAGCTGATGTCATGTTATTGATGTGTTTTTGTTTCTTGCTTTATCCATTTAAGATTATAACGTGAGAAATTTCCTTGCTGGGGCTCTTCCCAAACCTGATATTTACTGACCACACCAATATTCTATTGAATGAGGGAGTGTCATAATTGAATTACTTACAGTTTCCAGAAACGTTGTGCTCATTTACACTTTCCTTAGCAGCATATGAGGGTGTATGAATCCCATCATCACAACGCAATGGAATTAGGGGGAAATGCCAGTGAAAGATGAAGAGAGAGGGGGCAGGACTAGCAGGAGCGCCTCAGACACTCATTTCTGCAGGCAAGAAAGGAGAGGATCCTGTGGAAGGGTCTCCCCCTGCTGTGTGATTCTAAAAGCTTTGGGCAGGGGATAGGGGGTCTCCAAACCAAAGCCTGGTGGCCATTCTGTGACAGGCAGGAGTGGGCTGCTATGAGGACCCTGGTCATGTTGAATATTTGGCTGGGGGTCACCAAGGGGTGGATAGCTGGAGCTGTCAGTCAACTCTGCTTCCCAGGGGCAGATTCTCTCAAAGGAGACCAGAATTACATACCCCCTGCTCCCCCATGCCCACCCCACTTCACCTGATAAACAGGGAATATAATTAAAACATGTAATTATGAACTGTGAAAATGGTCTCATTTTGCTGGTTTGCATTCTTCTGATTAACCTTGATGTCAAACATTTCTCATGAATTTTGTTACATACTTGTACTTCTAAGAATTGTGTGCCTGGGTTCTCTGTTTGCCCGTGATTGTTTTCCTCATTGATGTTTTAAGAGGATTTGCAGCATTAAGCCTGTTAGCTCTTTCTCCATTCTCTTTAATATTTTAACCAATTTATCACTTCTCTTTATATTTTATGTAGCATGTTTGGATGTTTTAAAATAACTCACTCTTCTGTTAAGATGACTTTTATTTACTTCATGTTCAGAAAATTCTTGCTTATCCAGGCTCTAGTTAAATATATGCCAGTATTTTATTCTAGATACTTTTGGATTCTTTTTTTTACGTTTAATACGCTGGGGTTTTATTTCAGTGTATGGTATTAGGGAGGGATCAAACTTGATTATTTTTCCCCCTTTTAGCCACATTTTCCAATTTTACTTTCAGATAATCTAACCATTAACCACTTCTTCCTGGTGATTCCTTTCTCAGATTTAAGTTTTTAAAATATGTATGATAGATCTCAGGACTATCTGGTTCTACTTCATTGGATGATCTACAGAATCTTGTACCACCAGCACCACACTATTTTAATTATTGTATCAAGAATAATACAGTTAGATATCTCTTAGGGACAGTATCTCCTTGATATTCTTTAAGCAGTTCTTAACTCTTCTCATCCTTTTTTTCCCTTCCAGATGGACTTTCATCAAATTCAAAGAAAAAAAAAAAAGATTCCACTGGGATTTAATTCAGATTGCATTTTACCTAAAAATTACAAGGATTAACAACAAGGATTAATAGCATTGCTGCATTCAATATTGCAACCCAAGGTTATGTCTCTCTATTAACTATTCTAATTAATCTCTGTAAAAGTTTGCATTTTTAATATAGGTCTTGGATATTTCTTATTAGTGTTCTTTATATTTTTTTCCAATACTCTTAAGAATGCATTTTTCTCCCTATATTTTCTGCTTGTTGTTAGAATAGAAACAGTATTTACTTTGGAGATTTTTGTATTTTTATCTTGTATCTGACCCCTTCCCTAACTTTTTATTAATACTAAGAATTTTACAGTCAGTACTTTTATATTATCTTGGTGCATAATCATACTATAGTCTGTAAGTAACAAACATTTTGTTTCCTTCTTTCTATTGTAGAGTTTGAAAAGTCGTCAGCGTGTAGTCCTGTTACCTGAATTGTTTCTGAGTTATGGGTTGAATTTATTTTGAAATTTCAAAAAACTATAAAGGATAGTATGTTATTTTCATGTTAATCAAAATGAAGAATGGGTTTAAAAAGCTTGAACAATGTCATCTTGGGAGTGTCAAATGAATAGGATGGTCTGTATGTCAGGAGCATGCCCACATTTTCTTGACAGAGTGAGTTTATTGTCCCTGATTAATCCCAGGAGTACTAGTCCATGATGCTGTTATTCCCTGGTGCTTTAACATGCGGTGCAGCCGGAGTCGGCCTGAACTTTAGGAAATGAGGTCATAAGTCGAAAGGACATGGAATTGAGAAAGCACACAGAAGCAGCCAGGGCCAACATTTTCCCCTAAACAAGCCAATCAACAAAAAGCACTGCCAAACAAGCCCCTTTGAAACTTTCAAAGTCCTCATCCTAGCACCTTCCTAGCGCTCTAGGAGGCATCTTTCAGCTGTTGATTTTTTTTTTAAATTATTGTACTTTAAGTTTTAGGGTACATGTGCACAATGTGCAGGTTTGTTACACATGTGTCCATGTGCCATGTTGGTGTGCTAAAACAATTAACTCATCATTTAGCATTAGGTGTATCTCTTAATGCTATCCCTTCCCCCTTCCCCCACCCCACAACAGTCCCCGGAGTGTGTGATGTTACCCTTCCTGTGTCCATGTGTTCTCATTGTTCAATTCCCACCTATGAGTGAGAACATGCGGTGTTTGGTTTTTTGTCCTTGCAATAGTTTACTGAGAATGATGATTTCCAGTTTCATCCATGTCCCTACAAAGGACATGAACTCATCATTTTTTAATGGCTGCATAGTATTCCATGGTGTATATGTGCCACATTTTCTTAATCCAGTCTATCGTTGTTGGACATTTGAGTTGGTTCCAAGTCTTTGCTATTGTGAATAGTGCCGCAATAAACATACGTGTGCATGTGTCTTTATAGCAGCATGATTTATAGTCCTTTGGGTATGTACCCAGTAATGGGATGGCTGGGTCAAATGGTATTTCTAGTTCTAGATCCCTGAGGAATCGCCACACTGACTTCCACAATGGTTGAACTAGCTTACAGTCCCACCAACAGTGTAAAAGTGTTCCTATTTCTCCACATCCTCTCCAGCACCTGTTGTTTCCTGACTTTTTAATGATGGCCATTCTAACTGGTGTGAGATGGTATCTCATTGTGGTTTTGATTTGCATTTCTCTGATGGCCGGTGATGATGAGCATTTTTTCTGTGTTTTTTGGCTGCATAAATGTCTTCAGCTGTTGATTTATGAACCCTGAGAGGCATGTGGAGGAATTAATGGAGGTAAATATCTAACTTAAAAAATCTTCAGTAGGCATTTTTAGATAATCCCCCTTTAAAGAAAAATGTGGATGCTCTGTGCGTGTATTGACTGCACCTATAGAGGTATAGCTGGAGAACACCTAGTGAGCATCTTCAGGAGCCAAGTCACGCAGGGGCTTAGCTCTCAGTCCATTGCGACAGTTGCCATGATGCCTTCTGACCATTAAACACTTTGAACTCTTTTCTCTCATCCTCTATTATTTGCTTTAGACTCATAACAGACTCATTAGTTAAAAATAAGAAGCAAGGGTAATCCTGATGATGAATTACAAGTTAATGCAGAGCACAGACATGAAAATAATTCTATGGGTTTGCTGCAGCGTAATCCTTGCCAGATCTCCAAGTTCCATTCATCTAATGAAAAGCCTTAGTTTGAAGAACATTTTGGAGAACTCTTACATCAAGAGGTCTCCAGTACCTCAAAAACCAGTGTTCAACAGGAAAATGCACACGCATTTCAGGGAGGTGGGAATAAAAGCCTTCCTTTGCTCAGTGTGTTACATGTGGAAATGTGGAACGCACACGATCATTCTTACTGTTAAAAAACCCCATAAAGATTATAAAAATACATCAGTTTCTTTTTGGTGGAAAAACTCACACAATTAAAAATATTATACTATGAAAGCAGCTTTGATCTATTCTTCAGTCATTTCTGTGACGTGTGGTTAAATTTTAATCTGTTTAAATTTTTTATTTGATTCTTCCAAACCAAACACAATATCTCATTTTAAAACATATCTGCTGACAGTGGTTTTTCTTCTAGCCTGAATCGTGCTGAAAACAGGTGTAACCAGATGTCCTCTTAGCCTACAAACACATTTCAGAAAATCATTATAAGACGCTCAACTTTGAGCAAAGTAGTTTCCTGTATCCTTCAAAGAAAGACATGTTTTCAAAATGTCACCCCAGTAAATAAAAGTGTTGACATGCTGTGTAGGGCTATTAGTTATGGGGCCAGAATTCAAAATAGCTGATTGGAAGTAGGGCCAGTTGTCTATCGAAGTATATCTAATTTATGGCAACCAAATCATGTTATCTGCATAGAACAGAACTCAGCTCTCCCTAATTCTCTGTGATGGGGGATCTATACTGTATCTGGCTCATCTAAAAGTGGTTCCAAATCACTAACGAATATGAATGGGTGTTAGACTATGCTCCTATTCACCCCCACTGGAAAATCTTATCTGATAAAAGACAGTTTTGATGTCCTTTGCTTTGGTGTTAAAAGTATGGGCTTCCTGAATACATCAATACAGGGATCTGAACTGATCTTAGCACATTTCAAAGCATTTCTTGTCAATGGGAGTCAAAACTCAATGCAAGCTACAGCCTCATGTTATTCCTAAAATATTTATCTTTGGGGTAGTAAATAGTAAGCCAATTGTCATTAGACCACTGCACTTATATCCTTGATTCTTGTTTACAACATTAGCTCAAGACAGCTATAATTGGATGTAATCAAGAAAGAAATGGCCTCTAAAGTTAAAAAAATTTGTAATTACAAAAGCATGAAAATAGCTGCTTACTATAAAAATGTTAAATATGAGACTCTACATAATAAAAAGTGAAAGCTGTAATTTACCTACTCCCCATCTCTCCTTCTCCCCAGTGCAACTCTCCTCCCTGGGTCTGCAGGACAAACTCTGGTCCTCTAGCAAGGATTTATTTTATCTGAAGTTTATTTATGGCAAAGAGATTCTTATAATTAATACTGTGATAAGACATGGTACTCTTTGACCAGGAATATTTCTTGGGGTGTGGGGCTGGGGGTTAGGACTCGAGTTCTTATGAAACAGTCACAAGGAGTTTAATTAGAAGGCACAATCACTTGCTAGGTAGCAAGAGAAAAAATCCTGCCCCTCAGTGTTTCCTGGAGATTGCTGTTGAGAGTCTGTGACAAATCAACACACGGCCACTATGGCTTGGCATACTTACTTTCTTAATCATCCAAATCAAGTATTGCAAACAGCTAAAAAAAGAGTGAGAAATGGAGCCAAATGTGATATAATCTATGATCTTGGCCCCAGAGTAGAAATGAGGTTGGTTTTTTTCAGATTTATACCATGTACCACATTGAACGTTATCAATACTGTGCATTAATACAAGGGTTGAGAGTTTTTGTTTCCATTAAGAATCTGTTTCCAGGAGAACAGCCCATGGGAAAGTATTGTCCTTTTCAACTACAAATATGGAGGGCCCCATTGCCTATGTTAAAAAAAAAATCTTAGAATTTTGGCTTAGGCAATAAACTCTTTAATGGAACATACAGAGTAAATAAAAGATCGCTAAAGGGAGACCACAGGCCCCAAGCAGACAGAATGGACCAAACATACAGAAGGAATGTAAATATAGATGACTTCAGTTTTATTTTATTTTATTTTATTTTATTTATTTATTTATTTTTTTGAGACCAAGTCTGGCTCTGTCGCCCAGGCTGGAGTGCAGTGGCGTGATCTCGGCTCACTGCAGGCTCCGCCTCCCAGGTTCGTGCCATTCTCCTGCCTCAGCCTCTGGAGTAGCTGCGACACTACAGGCACCCGCTACCGCGCCCGGCTAATTTTTTTTGTATTTTTAGTAGAGACGGTGTTTCACCCTGTTAGCGAGGATGGTTTCGATCTCCTGACCTCGTGATCCGCCCACCTCGGCCTCCCAAAGTGCTGGGATTACAGGCGTGAGCCACCGCGCCCGGCCTATTTTATTTTTAAATTGAGAGAAGCTAATTTCTTCCCTTGAAAAACCCACTTGAGCGTACCTCTTAGTTATGCAGAAACAGAGTAAGCACTCGGTATATTTTACGTATTTAAAGTGTTCCAGAACCTTCTGGGACTTGCCCTGAATCTCCTGGATGCAAAGCTAATTATATGAGGAGGTGGGTCTACTTACATAGGAGCTAGTGTCTTCTGGGAAAGACTCCAGCCCCTAGGTCCTGGTGTCCAATGGTCCAAAGTCTTTTGGAATGGATAAGAGTGGACCAGATTAAGGCACAAAATAACAGCTTGAGAAAAGACTGGTGACCCAGGCTTACTGTACAAAGAAGGTGTAAGTTGGAGGAAAGGGTGGAATTCTAGTACAAAATGTGGTAGAGGTGGACGCAACCCTCTAACCCAGTGACAGGCATACTGGATGTGCTTTGGAAATAGTAACTGTGTGTGTGTGTGCTCAAGGGAGCACCATGTATTGAGTTTAATGCCATGGAAGTCAAAATACCATCTTCCTTTGAAGCCTGCAGCCTGCACAGGGCCATGCAAAATCATCACTGCTGGATGAGCGGGAGTACAGGGACTGCACAGCGTCGTGTGTGTTCAACAGTGACACCATGTGGCAGCGAGACAGAAGCTGTTGGAATGCAGACCTCTTTCCCTGTGACATTTGAAAGCATCAACATGGTCTTCGCATGGGAGTCCAATCAGCCAGAGAAGGGCAAAGCGAATCGGGCCTTGTATTAAATTCCTGGAAGTCAAACTTCCTGGTCCAGTGAGGAACTTCTCAAGGGCTCTCGCTGGAGAAAGCGTGTTCAGCAAGAACGAAGGACAGCTTCCAGATGGATGAGCTTAGTGCATCCTGAGCGGTGAGCTGACCGGGGCCCAGGTAAGCTGCACAACAGATTCTGCTGGGGGATATCAGGGCAAATGCCCACGTAGATCCACCCCAGGGAGCATTGCCTTCTTGTTCTAAATTAACCTTAGATTAGGTAGGAATAATTCTAGTTGTACAGTCAGAGGGGTGTACAAGCTGTAGATTGAACACCATTTTGGGCCTCAACTCTCTGGAGGGATTTCTGAGCACCCTTGTACTTAGAGAGGAAGGCCTGGGAAGAAGACCCAAGCCAGCTTAGTAAAGGGCCAGGGACAGGTAAAATGTGAGTAAAGTTTTTAGAATTAGGGTCTAAGTCAGCTAGACCTTTTCAAAAATAAGCCATAGAAATGTAGGACAGAGAAGGGCCAAAAATGGAATAAAAATCGACGGACCCAAGCTTTCTGCATTTGCAAGGTTGTTGGATGTTCTTGTCATGTGGTTGCTGCATTTCCCATTAGCCTGGAGGCCACGGAAGCAGTCTTGGGACACAGGAAGCCCCAGTTACCATCCCAACCCTAAAGGCTGCTTTTAGATGGAGTAAACCTGAACGTTACTTGCAGGAGAGCCCCATTATCTCACGTTTTGGAAGGCAGCTGGGAAGAAAGCATCATTCACCAACCAGCACAGCTGTTGAGGAATCACGTTCAGCTGGAAAAGAGAGAACTAGAATTTTCTGGAGCCCCTTTCTCTAGTTTCTTCTAGAGAGCTGGAATATTTCAGATCACCATGGGCATTTTCCTCCCAGCACTTATCATAATACCGCTTTGGGTGATTACTTGATTAATGTCTGTCTCATCCCTCCAGACTGTTCATTTCCTGAGGACAGGGATCCTGTCTGTTTGCTCGTCACTTTATCCTCACTAACGCACAAGAGATTGAAGTGTGTGTCAACGTGTGTAAGATTTCGGGGAAAGAACCACCTGTCAGCCTTTTAGGTTGCAAGGTTGGGAGGGATATGGCATCAAAGGTTGGGACCAGGCAGGAAGAGGGGCTGGTTCACCTCACAGTGGAAGGACAGAGATCCTGACCACAGCAGCTGGTGAGGTCGTGTCTGGGAGCTGTGAGAGGCCATTACATTTCAGGTCATTGGGCTGCTCAGGGTGGCACATGCTCAAAGTTCAAAGCCCATCTGTGGGAAGAACTCCCACACTGGTCCTCCAGCTGACACATATCATGTTCATTTTAGACTCCAGTGTTTCTATGCCTTCTTTATCAAGATGACTGGGGCAGGTGGATAGAAAGGAAGAAAGGTGAGGGTCTCCCAGGCTACAGGAAGGTTAGGGTGAGTGGGATGAGCAGTTGCCATGGCTTAAAAATGTCACCCAAAAAGTTGGGTTGGTATTCTGTTGGGAGGGAAGCTTGCTGCAGAGGAGGAGGGCAAAGAAAAAAGGAGAAATGAACACTCTCTTAGGAGAGTCTGGAGTGCACGCTGGCCCCAGTGGGTGGCCATTTCTGCCGCTGTCTCTCAGGTCTCCCCCCAGTTTCCACAGTGAAGAGAGCCCTGTCATCTCTACCCCCAGGAAAGGGCTGCTCAGATAAGGCGGCCCCTTTCATCTGGAGCTGGGATCCCACGTGCCCATCAGGAAATGGACTGGGGTGGCTAATCCCCTGAACTCAGTTCCAGGAAGGAAGAATAAGTGTACATCAGCCAAATTTTTAAAAGTTTCATAAAATCAAAAGATTCCATTCACCTCCAAACCAAAACGTGAAGCAAACAAGCAAACAAAAACCCTCAAACAATAGCAACAACAAAAACAGAGAAAGCTCCAAAGCATAAAATAAAAGCAAACGGGGTGTAGACACTGTCAAGTTGAACAAGGAGGAACATCGTAACCTTCCTCGCCCCACGGTGGATTTAAAATCCTTCATCCCATGCTACTGTGGGAGAGCGCGGGGGCTTGGGTCTGGCCCCAGTTCTTCAGTAAAGGCTACTTAATTTAGAGCCTGTTCCTTCTACAGAGCCGTGAGTGTCTAGGGGTGGGTGTGTTCACGTTGCATCCACTGGGCTGGTACGAGGTACCCACCAGATGCATTCAGTTGAAGTTTAGGGAATGAAAAGTGCTCTCAGAGTGGGAGGCCTTCTAGGGCCACCGCTTAGCCTCTATTCTGGCAAACGTGACCACAATTTTGATGCATTCATCAGGACATGGAGCTGGACTTCTTTGTGTGGCCTCCTCCTTGCCTTCTTGACATTTAGGAGGCAGGACAAATTGAATTGGGGTGAAGAAGGAACAGCAGACAGGGCCCTGGAAAATGTGGGATTGCTAGTGCTGGAGGGTCATGTACAGCCCACTGGAGTCCAAAGACCTCATTTTAGATCTGAGACGACTGTGGCCAGGGCAGGGGATGGGCTGAAGGGGATGTGAGCTTTGTTAGTTTTTTTTTTTTTTGCCCTGCCTTTATGAGGCTAGGTCTAGTGAGCATTCACAGCCGGTGTAGCCTGGGGTGGTGATCCCTGAGACTAGTCAGGCTCAGCCTAAGGTGACTTCTGTGGCTAGGGCTGCTTGCCCCGCCTGCCAGCCCCCGATGGAGCAAAGGAAGATTTTAACCCTGAAGCCCTTTAGGCATGAAGGACTTGAGACCCAGTATCAACAGAGGGCATCTTATCTTTGGAGGCCTGAGGGTTGCCTTAAGGCCAAAGTACAGCAGGAAAGACACAAGAGGACTTACTACAGAATACTTTACCCTCCAATGAACATGTGCTGGGCTGCGGGGAGAGCCCCCCGAGGTTGGGCTGGACTTCCCCTCTCAGATCATCGCTTGGAGCAGCCCCTACCTGCTTCCACCCTTGCTGACTGCCACAAAGCCTGCTCTCCCACATAGGTGGTACCGGGGTCCAGAATGCTGGGAGAGAAGTCCCAAATGCCCACCGCAAATGCTATTCCAGAGGCAGAGGCAGAGGGCTTTGAGATGGCCTGGCATCAAACACAAAACAGGAAAGAAACGCAAGGACCTCCTTCTGCCATTCAGTGTGATTAGAAATGACACCTCAGAGGAAAACCTGATCACCAAGAGTGGTTCCTTGATCTCTAAGCAAAAGAAGACTTGGTTTTGTGTGTTGAGAGGAACAAGAATAGGCAGAGGATCAGACCATGGGGAAATAGGATTGGCCTCATTCCAGAGCATAACACACTTTTTTGCAGAGGTCCCTGTTGCTCTCAGCCACCTACTGATCAAGGAGGACAGCTTGAAGCACAAGGAAGTGAAGCTGCGGGGCTTCCTGCTGATACTTACAGAAAGAAAGAGAAATGGCCCTGCTGTTTCCCAAGGACAAGTCAGTTCAGCGCCCAGTGGGGCTCCAGGCAGCACCCCTCCCCTGTGCCCCGTGAGCTACCGGACCCTGCTGCGTCGGGCGTGGATCCACCTCTGCCTAAGCCACTAGGCATGTGGGGCGGTTGCTTGCAAATCTGTCAACTGAGAGAAATAGTAGTAGTTGGCAGTGCAGAACGATGCCCAAGCTCCAGAGGCAAGTTCTGTGATGCCCGAAGAGGGGAGGAAGAGTTGAGAGGAGGAAAAAACAAGTAAAGAAGCAGATTTATCCCTTGGGTGGGATTTCTGTGCTAGTCCATCAAGGATGAAGCATTTTCCTATAACGCCACGGCCCAGGGCCCCAGCAAAGGATTTCTTTTGACTGTGCTCTCAAATAATGTCTGACCCTCACTGTGTCGTGGGGCCCAGTTCTCCCAAACCAGAAACTTGAATGTCACCTTTGACCCCAGCACACTCAACACATCCTTCCCCCAGCCTCTGCAGGGGGTTGTGCACCCACACATGCACTCTCACGTCATGGCCTTCAGATCAGCCAGCTGTGGGCGGCCAGGCACCGGGGCATCTGCACACAGATTCCTGACTGGCCTCCCCGTTCCCAGGCTCCAGCCTTCTCGTCCTTTCCATTCTCCCCTCACTGAGGAGCACCTGGGGCTCCCCAGCTCACAGAACCTCCCACAGATTCCTGTTGCCCACAAGTCCTAACTCTGTGACCTGATGTGGAGGACCAGACCCTCCGAGGCCTCTGCTCCCTCCTGCTCTGTACCCCACTTTCTTCTGCACACCTTCCAATTCCGTACCTAAAAACTGCCTCAATTGTTTCAAAACACTTCGAGTGCACCCCCACCTCCTTTGACCTGCTAGGTAAGGTGCTCCCCCATTGAGAATCAGATTTCATTCAGATTCCAACTTAGCTTCCCCTCCACAATTGGGGGTCCCTCCCCTGGACTGAGGCTGAAGATGCTCCTACCTACCAGGACTTCTATACAGAGCTTACAAACGGGTTACTTTCCTCTTGCTGCCTTGTATGTGTGCCTAGATGTGTGCGTTTTTCCAAAGACACTGTAAATTCCTTGAGGGCATGGATTGTGTTTTGGGGTCCCCTGAAGCCTCAGCTTTGCACAAAGGGCCTGAAGATGGGGTGCTTGCTGCTGGCTTGTGGGTTTAAGATTCTCCTATGACCCCTGGGAATTATAACTTTCAACTGGAGGGCCGCATACTCAACACAATGTCAAGTTTGGATGGAAAGAAACCCGGGCTGAGATGAAGCGAGCGAGGAGAAACGGAGAGAGGAAAGAAGACAGGTGAGAAGTGGCGCCTCGCATCCTTGAAGGAGAAGGGAAGCTCTTTGTACTCATCCACAGGGAATGGCAACCCAGCCCCGGCCGCAGAGCGGCCTGAGTGGGAATCACGATCGCTGTGCAGAGTGTTGGTGGCACCAAGCCAGGCTTCGAGGACAAGTCCAGGGGCCAGATGACCTAGCTGCAGGTCAGTGAGGAAGGAGGCAGGGCTGGAAATCATGTCCCAACACAACAAATATCATCCGTTTAAGCTGAGTGAATGCCTAAAGCCAAAACAGACCAACTTTCTATCAGCCAGAGAAGAGTGGAGCAAAGAATGTGTGTGCGGGTGTGCACCTGCCTTCACGTCCTCGTATTCTCTCCTATTCTGCTCACTCAGGGGGTGGCGAGGATGTGCGGAGGGCCAGAGGGCAGCAAATATCTTTGATCAAACTAAAAGACTCTCTCCTCAAGTGATTCCCAGGATCTCACCCTCCTCAAATGCCCTCTCAGGTGTCCCCAGACCCCAGCCATTTGGAGGTATGGGTGACAACCCACCTTCCACTTGAGTCTCAGGGCCAGGGATGGTCCCTGCTAGGTAAAGGTTTTCTGAGTGGAGAAAAGAAGGAAAGGAGAAAAGAGTGGGATCTGAAAGACGACGGGGCCCTCTGCCTGGCAGGGGAAAGGTGGGCAAAGGCTGGTGCCCAGGTCTGTGCAGGTTGCGGTGGCTGGCTGGCACTGTCCCCAGGCGCAGCGCCAGCTCCACACAGGAGCAGCACTCAACCTTCCCTTTCTCTCTCGTGGGCCATCTTCTCCATGCCCATTCTCTTCTCAGCTCAGCTGACATTCACTCCTTAATCTTGTAAACGACTAGAAGAGAGAGTAAGCGGATGGAAGAGTACTAGGCACACATACAGCGAGGACAGCTATGAAAAGGGATGTGGGCTCAGCCCTGTGCATGCCAAGCCTGATCTCCCCGAGGCTTTTCCGGGAGCAAAACCTCCCTACACAGCTGAGCAGCTAGCCTGCTGGGAGTCATGGTAGGTGGAGAGGAGCCTCTTGGATCAGTTCAAATTTGGAACTTTCCTTAGTATCCCTGGAGAATAAACTGTTTCTGGAGTGTAAGGCCAAAGAAAACACCACCTATTTCATACAGCAGAGTTTCATCCCGTGGGTTGCACACCGTTAGTGGGTTGTGAAATCAACTTAGTGGTTTACTGCCAGCGTTGTAAAACAATAGATTAGAAACAAAAATCTCAGGGTATCACAAAAACGGTAAGTATTTTTTTCCCAGTATATATACATCTATCCATACCTATGCCTATACCTATATTATATCTAAATATCTCTGTGGGGAGGCAATGCAAAGTTTGTTAAATGTATTTCTTACTGTGATTTTGTGGTCAAGAAAGTTCAACTAACGTTAGCCTGGACAAACTCGTTGCTGATAGACTCATCTGGCCCTGGAGGAGCCAGAAAGAGCAAGCCCATGTGGAGAAAAGTCAGAACTGAGGCTCTGGCCCGTTTTGGCCTCATGGACCTGACAGCCCTTTTGGGCCCCTCCTGGAATTAGGCGAGCACCTCACTGGGCCTTGGGTGGGAAGGGCTGTTGTGGGAAACCTTCTTTAGAGGCCCCTACGCGTATTCTGGTTGTCTAAATGCCATGGCTCTTCACTGCTCTGGGTCCTCACGTTAGCTTCTGAATCGTGCAGATTGCTAAAAGAGAGCCCTGCAGAACTTGGGAGAACTGGATAGCGCTGAGGTAGAATGAGAAAACAGCGATTGGTCAGCAGACGTCAGCGGTCTTCTGGGGCGTGGTGCTGTTTGAGGTCGGGGCTGAGTACTTGCCCTTGCTAAAGCATGAAATCCAAGAGCCGCTGGAAGACTGAGAGGGGCCGGGCTTGGGGACCCTCTTCCTGGAAGATCATTAAGGAAAGCACAGGGGTCTGGGGAGAGGCAGGCCCTGCTGGATGCCTCAGAGCAGTCACCTCTGATAGCTGCAAGTTCTTTTCTTGTTCGAGAAAAAGAGTGCAAGGCTTTTTATCATTCATTGCCCGGATGCTCCACAAATCACCGAGGATTTGAGAATAGCATCCAGAATGCTGAGAGAGGAGAAAGAATATGAATGTGTGTGCACACACACAGGATGCTCCCGTGTGCCGCTGGGTGCCGGGGCACTGACTACCAGGGTGCACTGCTGAGGCCATTCATGGGTTGAGCTGGTAGGGGTGCTACAAGGGAGATGTCATTATTTTTTTTTTTTAACTAAGAAATTACAGAGTATCTAGCACACTGCCTGGAACATACTACGTGCTTAATTTAGAGGGGTGATTTTCCTAAAGATTTCAGAATGATTTGTGCTTGTTAATCACTGTGGAATCCAGGAAGAGTGCTGTTCAAAGGTATCTGTTCCTGTGGTGTGGGCAGCATGCAGAAATAACTGAAATTAGGATTCTCCTGTTAAAGGAAAGCTCCAGCTTTTAAAGCCCTCATTATTCTTTGCTTCTTTCAAAATTCCTTTTATCACCACTCCCGACCTCAGGTGATCTGCTCGACTCGGCCTCCCAAAGTGCTGGGATTACAGGCGTGGGCCACTGCGCCCAGCCCGATCATTCAATTTTCATAGTGTGGACTTGAGTCAGATTATTCTTCATGGACAAAGATTTCTGAGAAGGCTGGTTAGTATATAGCTGGAGAAATAAGACAACTCAGAAACCCTATTGGCTCTTTTAAACAAATTTTACTCTATTAAAATTGGAGACAAACATGTCTGTCATCTCTCACTTTGGTAGTAGGGAGTAAGGGCTGCCGTACTCAACCAGGGTACCTAATACACAGTTCGTGGTTCTCAAATTTTGCACTGATGTGCCCCTAGGACACTGCAGCAAGCTCACAGAACTGCCAAAGAATCTTTAAAAATTTTCAAAGTGGCAACAGTGGCATCTGTCAGATACCATGTGTTGAGTTGTTTGGACCTAACTATGTATTAACAGAACTACTAGTTATTTCTTTTAGCTTAGGGGCACTGCAAAGCATTACTGAGATCCCAAAGGATCCTGAATGGGGAATGTTTGGCAGGCTCTCCGGGGCTCAGTGCACCATCAGCAGGTTCACAACTGGATGGCCACGCAGAAGCACACCTGTGCACAGACATCTCTTCTGCACACCCACACCTTGGTCTTTGGCGAGCTCCTTTGGACTTGGCAGTTGCTGATTTGCTTCTTTGAAAAATGTGTGAGTTTGTCATGAATTTGGTCCTGATTCACAGTGTCCACCGTTCAGCACCAGAGGCAGCCATAACTCCTGCCTTTGGGGTAGGAGAGAGGTGGTTAGCTCAAAGGCTGTGAGATTTCAGCACTGGGCAAGCCTCCAAACTGACACCCAGGCTGGCAGAATTTGCCTCTAGAGCCATTGGGTAGTGGGTGGCCTCATCTTCTCCTTCCTGACTTTGTCCCCTTCTTCCTGGAAGGCCTCCAGCCCAGATCTCTGTTTACCCTTTCCCTCCCATCAGCTTTCCCCTGCAGGCCCTCATAGTGCTGATGTCACCTCTGCACCCCTCCCAGGTCTGTGTGCTCGGCTGCCTGTGGGCTTCGCGGCTCCACCGTTGCTCTCAACTGCCATCGGAATTTCCTCTCCTGAAGATTCTCAGCAGTTGGTGCCCGGGTTCTGCAGCCAGGTGGACTATGAGGCTCCAAGGCTGTCAGGATTCAGACCTTGCTGTGGGGACCTGGCAGCTAGTATACCAGAAATGCACAGTGAATATGTGATGAATCAACCTAATAGCTTAATTCCCAGCGAGAGTTTCAGGGCAGCCACAGCTGCGTGTGAGACCCCCAGTCACTGCTTCTCATTTTCCAGGGGCTCTCTCTGCTTTAGCTGAAGAAAAACCTGATGGGGGAGCCCAGGCAGGCCCAGCAGAGGGGGTCTGTGGCTGGGGGACATCGGCCCTCCCGTGGCCCTTCTCTTTCCTGCTGCTGTCTTCATTCTTTGGTAGTGCTCTCATGTCCTTCCAGGCAGGTGGCTGAGTGCATGCAGCCTACACAGATGGGGCAGGGCTGGGGGCCAGATTTAGGTGCTGGATTTAATCAATGTTTTTAACTTTGCATGGCAACAGGGAGAGGAGACTAATGTCTCCAAGGCTGAGGCGCACACCTCACCCTCTCACTCTTGGGGGCCAGGCCTCTGGCAGCCTCTGGCTCTACCTCGCAGAGCTGCTGGGCCCTGCTGTCCTGATGCCTTGCAGCGGGAGGTGGGAGGGACAGGGAGGGGAGCTGGAGGAAAGACTGCCCCACCTATGACATCCCCAGGCTCCCCAGTGTTGCCGCCTCTCCTGTATCAGCTCTTGAGACCATTTTAGAGGTGGAAAGAAACTGCTTTTTAGCACACAGAAAAATACCCTGGCCAGGTGGGATCTCGCTGGAGATGAGCCTATGGTTTAAGGCCTTTTAAGAATGGAGGTTCAGGACTCAGGGCCCTTCTGGCACTCTGTTCGCCAACCCCCCATGTTAGGTTTGGGCAGGCTTGGAGGGGATCTCCTGCCCGAAGACCCCCGGCCCCACTCTCCTGGTAGACCAAGGCCTTGCAGATCAACTCTGTGCCCCTGGGAAGAGAAGTAGAGCCTGGCCTGGGCTCCTTGCTGCGTTTGGCTGAGCCACAGGCAGAGGGACACACGGGAACAGCCCTGGGCACTGGGGTGTCCGGGACCCCAGCTACTACAGGGGCAAAGGAACATCTACGAACGGCTCCCACTGGGCCCGCCATGCTTTCAGACGCAAGAAATAGCTCCACTGCCTGGGCCAACGTTCTGCTGGTTCCTCCTTTGATGGTAGCAGTCAGGTCTTGTGCTAAGAGCCGGGCCTACAGGGATTTATTATCCAGAATGGCTGCTCTAGAGGGGCTGATAGTTGATTTGGAGAAAAAGCACACATGCATTAGTCACCTCAGTGTAACAGGGCTCTGTTCTGGCAGTGACGGGATCACAGAGGAGGGCTCCCCATCCAGGGCCCGTGTCCTTGAGAAGGTTTTGGAGCAGGGAGAGCCTGAGCTGAATCCTGATAAGAAAGCACTTAAGTCATGCCAGGAGTGGCATGTGGGGGAATCCAGGGGTGGGGTGGGTATGGGGACCCCAGCATGGGGAAGGCACTGACGTGTGACATAGCAAGGGTGAGGATGCTGGGGGAACTGAGTATTGAGGAAACAAGTGGATGGTAGGATTGCAGAAGGAATGAGAGGCAAGGGGTGACAGGCTTGTTGGGCCTGGATTTTATTCTGTGAACTCTTCGGGGAAGAAGGACAGCCAGAGGGCCAGATGGGCATTTTGGATGGAGCTTGCTGGCTGCAGTGTGCAGGGGACAGACAGACCTAAGTGAAGTCAAGAGTTGGGGCACAAGAGGAGGCCACGGCAATGAATGAGGCAGGAGATGAAAAGCCCCAGTGAGGGTGGGAGAAGGGCAGGAGGGCTAGTGGGGAGGAGGGAAGCGGTTGCAGGTTCTGGGTGGGCTTGGGTAGATGCCACCAATTAAAAAAGGAACAGAGTTGGGAGGTGGGGCTGTTGATGACATTCGGTCTCTGTGGCCTCAAGGGAGACAGAAGTGGAGGTGTCTGTTGCTCCTGACCAGGCTGGGCGGTTGGATATCAACATTCACAGGCTTCCTAAACCAGAGTCCATGAGATAGCGCCGGAAGTGTGAGGGGTACAGTAGGCAAGGACATATTCTTGAGGATAGATTATAAGGGGCAGGTGGAGAAGACAGACAGGGGCAGAGGAGGCCGGGGCTGGAGGCCTGGGGAGTGTGAAGCTGCTGAAGGAGAGGGCTGTCTGTCACAGACTTTGGGGGTCTTCACCCACTCTCTCTTCTCCCACCAGTCTATGAACGGGTTGCTGAGGGGAGTGACCAGTCTTAAGGGCTGATGTTTTTCCCTCAGGTGCCTAACACTATGTTTGACATACACTTGGTGCTAAATTAATGTTAGTGAAATCCACTGAACACAAATGTGGCACAGAGGCCAGTGAGAGGAGGACTGGAAACACTGGTGGATTTGGCAATGGTCAGGGGGATGGTGTGCCATTTGGTAGACGAGTTTGGGGGACAGAAGCTAGACTTCAGCAGGCTGAGGAGGCAGTTTTTTGGGTGGAGTCGGGTGGGGATGATGAGGAAGTGGAAGACAGTGAGTGTCTCAATTCCTCATAAGAGTTTGTCTGAGACAGGAAGGAGAGAAAGTGCCAAGCTCACATTTTGCCACCAGAGCATTTTCTAAGAATTTAAAAGAACGTTGGTTGCTCCTCTTTCTCCTCGAAACACGGCATGTTCCTTGTAGCAAAGTTAGAAAAATACATATAAGAAGAAAAAAACTTCTGTAATTCCGTCCATTGGAAACATATCCTGTTCAATCTCATAGTAATTTCCTTCTGGACTTCTTCTGGCTTTGTGTTTTAGTAGAAATGGTATCACTCAGTGCATTATTTTGCAGCATATATGTTTCACTTAATAGTTCGTGAATACCTTTCTCTTGTCGATGCTACTCTTCTTCCAAAATACCCTTTAAACTTTTATTGACCTCTCTATCTCATATCTGGGATTCAAATGCTTCGAAAACCAACAGGTGCAAAAGTGCGTTCAGGGGAAGGTTGCCCCTTTTATTTTCTGCCTTGGAGCTCACTCTTTTTTGCTCCCTGGAGGCAACTGACACTCCTTTACAAGCAGCAAATTTAGTAGTTAGATCATATTCCATTGCATAAATGTTCCGATATGTATTTATTTTTTAATTTTTATTTTTTTTGAGACAGGGTCTCCCTCTCCAATATTTATTAAAATAGCTTTCTGTCTTGAATATTTGGATGTTACTGTTTTATTTTGCTATTATACATAAGGTTATGATGAATGTCCTTCTGGCTAAATCTTTGCATACAGACTTCATTTTGTTAGAATACATTTTTAGAAGCAGAATTTCTGGGTCAGAAGGCAGGACAAATTAAAATCCAATATCAGATTTTTACCTCCAAAACAAGCTGTATCGATTGACATCCCCTAGCAATGCACGAGAATGTTTGTATCCCCACCTAGGCCCTCCACCTGTGTTACTAAAATTCACTTCCTCAAACTGTGCCAACTTAGTGGGTGAAAGGTGCGTGTGAGGGCCTCTAATCCTCATTGTGAACTGCACTTTTAAAGGGTGCAAGTAGCATCTTGGGGAAAAATAGGAGACTAGGTGATGGCTCCAGGGAGGTCAGCTCTGAGTCCCCAGGGTGGGCTGACCTGTGAGAAGAGCAGAGGAGACTATCTAGCGTGGCTTGAGGTGGCTGCATTGCAGTGGGTGCAAAGCCCAGGGACAGGATTCTTCATTTTTTCAGAAACTCCCAGGTGGAAGGGGGAGGGCCCCAGGCCATGAGAAGCAAGAAGGCCATGAACGATTCAGAACCTGAGGTCGAGGGACCATTGGCATGCAGGCAGGATTTTTGTTTTTCCCCCTCAAAGGGACTATGGTGATCTTTTTCTGACAACTTACTGGTGCACTAAAAGGGGTTCCTGGAATAGGGTTGGGGGTGCTGGTGGTGAATGCTCTTGGGTGATCAAAATGTGCCTCGCTCTTGAAGAGTTTGCCCCGTGCACAGGCTTGGGGTAGGAGCCTGTGTCCTTGTGTCCTCTGATACTGGGCTGTGCTGCTTGGGGAAGGGACAATAAAGACTGCTTTCATGCACCTAGCTGAGAGTGGGGCAAGGGACACCAAGGGTTCCCTTATTCATAAACCCCAGATTTTAGAAAGTTTGCACTGAAGGGTGAACCTGGACATTGGGAAGAGTAGGATATTCCCTCAACATTCACCTACGCTTTAGGTTTCTCTAAACAATTCTTGCTTTTACCACGTGAGCCTCAAGGGCCAACTCCTTCTGTTTGGGGTTTCTGCACTACTCTAGACAGGGCAAGTCTCTAGACGACTTAGTTTCTTAAAAACTGTAGGACAAAAAGGAGAAATAAACAAGATAATTTGACTTCCAATACGTAGTCACATGTCTTTGGGTTAGGGTTGCAAGATGTCTCCCTGGATTATTTCCAGTCTGACTCTCAAGTTTGGGAATCCAAATTTCGGCCCTACCCCTCAGAGGCACCTACAAGGAACATAAGCTTCCTTGACGTTCACCTTAGAGAGCTGGCACCAGAGTGAAATGGGCAGCTCCAGTCCACTTTCTGTGAATTTGGAGCCATACCTTGCTCTTACAGTTTGCTTGTCTCCCAGCTATTCTTTCCTGTTGATTATGCTTTTCAAATACGGTTTTATCCAAGGCATAGTTTTGGGCCCAGGTGACATTTCCCCATCCTGCACTCCAGATGGATTCTTCGTTAGCCTCTGCATTCATTCCCTAGGGCTGCTGTGAAAGATGACCACAAACTAGGTGGCTTAGAACAACAAAAATTTATTCTCTCCCAGTTCTGGAGGCCGTAAGTTTGAAACCAAGGTGCCAGCAGGGTTGGTTCCTTCTGGAGCCTATGAAGGAGGCTTCCAGTGGCTGCCAGCAATCCCGGCTGCTCCTTGGCTTTTAGACACGTGGCTCCAATGTCTGCTTCCATCATCACATAGCCTTCTTTTCTTCTTTGCATGTCTTCTCTTCTTAGGAAGACACCAGCCACTGGATTCAGAGTCTACCCCAATCCAGTATGACCACATCTGAAGTGGGAACATTAGCAAAGACTCCATTTCCAAATAAGGTTACATTCTGAGGTGCTGGGTGGACATGAATTATTTCGGGGCAACCATTCAGCCCATTGCGGTCTCTCTGCCTTCAGACTCCTTCTACCTGTCCATGCCACGGACCCTGTTGGAGTCATTTTTCTTAGACCTCATGCAGTGGAAGTGCCCCACCCCTGCTTTCAAGCCCTTCAAAGACTCCCCACTGCCAACAGAATAAAGTCTTACCTCTTTAGCTCAACTTATGAAGACTCACCATAGTCTGGCCCCTATGATCTTTTCTACATTCCATTTCTCCATTTCTCCTACACACTCCCTACCATCCCTGGGAAAGGTCTTCTATGTTGTTGAACACGCTGTGAATGCTCTTTTCTCCTGCCTCCTTCTGTCTGTTGCTGAGATGCTCTTTTTCTCGAACACCCGTGTCTTATATCTTTCCTTGTTCATGAGGACTTTTCTAGCCAGCCCATGTCAAAGGGCTCACCTGTCTCCACAGACCAACCCTAGCCCACGCAGCACACCATTCCTCAGTCTGTAGTGTGGCTGTCCTCTACTGGTGACATTTCCATTTCCATTTCCATTTTACCCAGGGGCAAGCCTGTGTGCTATACTTCTTTGGGTCCTTGGTTTTGACAATGGTGTTTGGAACAGGTGGCTTCATGGTCAATGATTTTGTATGCTGCTGCTGGTGTGAGCATGCTGAATTGCTCCATGCCTGCAGCTCCCTCTAAAGCCGATGGAGAGCCCTGTGCTGAGATGAAATGGGGGGAAAGGAGAAATTTATTGCCACTTTGAGAGTCAAAGGCAGTGGTCTTTCCAAGGAAGAGTGAACTAGCAGAATCACTGCAGGAGAAGCAAATTCTGGAGGCTGGATGCCAAGAGGTGCTGTAGGAAAAGTTGTAAAGATATATGTGGGGGAAACCACTGCTCCCATGCTCCTTGGGAGACAATTGGCAAACAACATAGTTGGCAAAGGATAGGGACTGGGAGGGAAGTAAAAGAGGAGACAGAGTACAATGAACAGAATAGATGCCAATGGCCTTATCAGCTTTAACAGATGATCTGAAAACTTTAAAGTAACAAGGAAGTTTTTATTCCCATAATTGTTAGTGGTGTCTTTTGCTAGCTCCTCCGATGTGACAGTGATTGACCATTGGCAGCTGGGTCTTCAAACTCTATCTTAAAATGTTGCCTCTCTATGGGGACACATGAGGAACTTAGTTCTATCTGGACGTAGGTGTCTTCTAAGCTTTCTTGTGTTGTGTACTCTGTATTCTTTTTTTTTTTTTTGACTATGTCTCAGCTGCATCAAAGCCCCATTAACATTGCCTTTCGGGATCAAAAAGCAGTCCACCCGAGAAGAAAGAGTAGAGTTTTAGAGAACTGGGGTGAGAATTCTGGGCAGATGGCCAAGGTGTGGGCTCCAGGCTGAGCTCACTGACACATGACATTGTGTGTTTCAGGTACTGGGACAAGTTTCCAATGTCAAAATCTTTGAAGCCACCAGGGCCTTTTTTGTTTTTGTTTTTTGGCTGGATCTTGGCAGTACTCCTTCATATAGTAGTAGGTTCAGAAACTCAGGCTAAGGAAAGTATCCAGAAAAGATTGTCTGCCTCTGCAACAGTTTGTGGATAGCTTGTAATTGTAGTTCTGATCTTGTCAATCTGTCTTATAAATGTGTGGTCTCACCTGGCTAGATACAGAAAATACCTATCTTCTTATAGAAGCAGGCAATCCTCAACCCCATTAAAAAATTATGGTTTCTTGCACATTCCATCTAATAGGAATGCCAGTTTTCCTCCTGATATGTTGCCAGTCTGGCCATTTCAGCAGTCACTGTTCAGCACTAGAGGAGGAATTCAGTTAAAGTTCCTTTGTCAGTAAGTCTTCCACACAACATATTTGTTTCCAGGTCCTAATGGCAATTCCTCAGGATCTGGAAAAAAAAAAAAAAGGATCAACTCTCACGTTTGAGTTTGTCCCATTCATCTACATAAAGACTATCCATCAGTTTGAAGTGTCTTTTTGAGAATCAGAAAGGGGAGAAGATATAGGGGGCAAAGGATGTATTCTTTAAGATCCTGCTCTTAAGTAGTGATTCTTCTCTAGCACTCCTTATTTCTAGAATTTTCCAGCCATCTCTAACAAAAGCAAAGTACAAAGAGCATTTAATACAAAACAAAACGTGAAATTATCTTTTGATGGTTCAGTGTCATGGCTGTGACTTGGAATTTTTCACTACATTAAAAAAAAAAAAAAAGCCACATACCCAGGTAGTCTCTGCATCAAGTCTGATACCATTGCTCCGATGTTATGAGGCTGAAGCAGTTGTGGCTGATTGATGTCACTCTTCTAGCCATTTCCTATTTCTAGAGAGAGAGGCCGGGTTAATCCAACTCCAGTCTAACTTCGAAGGCATCAAGCATTCTAGGCAGTGTCTCCCGTGTTTCTTTTTCCAAGTGAATTCCTGGAGAGAAACAATGACGTCCATGTGTCTTTGCATCCCCAGGGACCAGCTCAGTAACGGGCACTTAAGAACACACTGAAAAAAATTGTTTTGTTTTTGAATGACAGCGATTTAAAAGTAGTAAGGTCCTCGTAAATATAGGACATCGTACTCGTGTTTCTCTTCTGAGCATGCAAATACTTGCAATGAGGTTGCACCGCAGACTCCACAGCCATTGTGGCACCTGGGGCTCTGTGACTTGGAGGCAGAGGAGATGGAATGCCAGCGAGAAGAGGGAGATTGTGGTGTGGATGTGAGGGATGAGGGTGCATTAGTTTCCTATGGCTGCTGTTACAAATTTACCGCAAGATAAATGAGTTAAAACAGTACAGATTTATTATCTCACAGTTCTGGAAGACAGAAGTTCAAACTACTGGCCAAGTTCAAAGTGTTGGCAACGCTGTGCTGCTCAGGAGGCTCTAGAGGAGATCCTTTTTCTTGCCTTTTCCTGTTTCTAGGGGCCACCTGCATCCTTCGGCTCATGGCCTCTTCCTCCATCTTAAAAGCCAACTTCTTCAAATCCGTCTCTAATTCTGACACTACTTCTCTTGCCTCCCTCTCTCACTTATAGGGGTCCCCGTGATGACAGTGAGCTCACCCTGATAATTGAGGCTAATCTCCCCATCTTAGGGTGAGCCTATTAGCAACCTAAATTCCACTGGCAACTTTAATACCCCCCTTGCCATGCACCGTGACATATTCACAGGTTCTGGGGAGGAGGGCATGAGCATCTTTGTCGGGGCATTGTTCTGTCCATCACAGAGAAGCACTCAGAGATGCTGGACTCCAGTGTCCTCATTCTACACTTGAGGAAGCTTGGGCTCAGAGGCTTTATGTTAATTCCGACAGTTTTCGCAACAGGAGGAGGAGAATGTCCGTCTAGGAGACCTAATCAAGACTCAGCAGGAGGCTGGTGGCTTCCTTTCCTTCCTTCCTTCCAGTTCTTCCTTTGCTTCCTTCCAGTTCTTCCTTCTACATATGGGGCCCGTCACATTCCCACTGACTCAGATGCTGAGGGGCCAGACTGAAGGGACAGTGGTCATTGCATCAAGTCAGAGAACGGATCTGACCCATCTAGTTCTTCCTTCTACATCTGCGCCTCATCCCATTTCCACTGACTTAGATGCCGAGGGGCCAGACTGAAGGGACAGTGGCCATTGCATCAAGTCAGAGAACGGATCTGACCCATCTAGTAGAAGCTTATTGTTTTGGCAGAAGCACAAGCTCTTAGAGTTGCAGCTGCAGGATATGACCTATTGGGGACATTGAGCTCAGTGACCATGGGCCCTGAGAGTCTGAAATCCTGGAATTTCTCCCAAAACTAAGTCCATGTAGGGTGGTCAAAGTGTGAGTCTTACCAGGCTGGTTTATAACTGACTGACATTTGCTGCCTGGGCAGCTGCTGTGGGTGCCTGGAAACCCTACTGGACTAGGACTGGCCCCAGCAAAAAACAAGTGTTTCAGCTGCCCAGTGTCCTCTTGAGTGGATGCTGGTGATTCTGGTATGGAGCCCAGGTGTAAGGCAGCAGGTGGTCCAGAAGGCACCAGAAGAGGTCTCCTGTCAAGGTCAGGGCCAGAGAGGAAGGCACAGGGAACCTACTGCATGAGACTTCCGCTTGCAAAGAGCAACCCATGATGAGGAGGGAGGATGCCTGGGGGCATTGAGTCTCATCCATAAGGACACCTTTTCCAAGTTACTTCATTTTGTATAGCTGCACAGTCCCTCACCCTCACCACTGTACCAAGAGCTGGCAGCTGACAAGAATACATCTTCTGACTAAGATCCCTTCTGGGACCAAGGACACAAGGACCTAAGACCTTCTTGCCTGGAAAGTGAATTCCTCAGAACTCTGCGATGATGCCAGTCTTGGAGGAAGACGAGGTGTTGAGAGATAGCTGGGATCCCTGAGGAAGGCAGCCCCAGTCTCCGGTGGAGAATTACCAGGGACCCAAGCAGATGGTTGGTGGAAACGTCACCTCAGTATAGTACTATAGAGTTTCCTTTCACCCCCAGCGGCCGATGGTTTCCAGGGGCGAAGAGTGAAAATTGAAGCAAGGTGTCTACTGTCCAGGTGAGAGCCACATCCTATGGCTGAGGGCCTGGGGGCATTGGGGACCACCAAGAGTGAATACTTTTCCAATTAAGTGAAGTCTTTTGCACAATATTCCTGACAAATAGCTAATGTTCTCTGAGAGAGGCAGAGCTTCAGCCCGTGAAAGGGCGAGGGAACTTGTAGGAAGATGTATGTGAGTACAAATGTGAGGAGAACATGCTGAAGTAGCCCAGGGGCTCAGTTGAAGCTGAGGACTGGTGGTTCTGGTGGCTGTGCTGGGGGTGGGGGTGGCAGTGTGAGATGGAGGTGAGTGAGCAGGTTGGGTGAGAAAGAGGAAGAAACCTAGGCTGTTGTGTTTCTGAAGAGACCCCGTATCAAGGAAGAATGGGGGGATTTTTCAGCCGGGGGGATATTTATTTTGTGGAAATGACCCCTAAGTGGGTAGGCCTAAAACCCTGCTGGCCCGGGGGAGAAGAGAAGCCTAATGCACTTTGTCTAAACCCACAGCTGCAGACAAGGAGGCAGGGCGCCTGCCACCCTCAAGGAAGAGTCAGTTCAGAAGCACAGCAGCTGCTGGAAACCCAGGAGGTTTCCAGTTCATTCCCGCTGGGACCTGGCAAGAGTTGCGCTGTCAAGGCTGCAAGAGGTGAGCCCCCTAGGGCACAGCGGAAAGGGCATCATGAAAAGGGGAGCCTGCCAGCTGCTGAACGGCTGGACAGGATGTTGTTCTGCGGCCACTTGGGGCTCTAATGCCTCTTAATTCTCTCAGAGGCTGGGCAGCAGCTGCCATGCATTTTGTTGGGACCTGGGCTCTCCTGCTAGGAGTTCCTGGGGGCAGGAAGGCTGCAAGTTGAGGTTTTCTTTTAGGAATTCATTGTTCATTTGGAAAATGTAAAACGACTCACCATGGCTCTTTCTTCTTCTCTTGAGGCTCCGGATGGCTTCTGACATGTACAGACTGGAATAAGAGAACCTAGCAGAAATGGAAGCAGAGGCAAGAGGTAAGGCTTTGGGCCTGGAAGAAGACTGGGGGATCAGCCTCTAAGACCTTCTTCCTGGTAAATAAGAAGGGAAGTGCTCTGGGGAGCTCATCCTAGAAGCTTATGCTTCCTGGGGAGTCTGGGGAAGAAGAGGCCCCTGAGTGACTGATGAGCTCATGTGTACTGGGCCAGGTTTGTGCTTCTTAGAGAGATCTTGGCCACCTCTCTGTGTTACTGTGAGAGGAATGAAAATAGAAATCCTTCAGGCTCTGGAGCAAGGACAGTCCCTAAAAATACATGGTCAGTCCAGCATTTCTGGAAGCTGGAGAAGACCTGGCTGAAAAATCCCAGCGGTCAGCATTGCATTATCAAGTTACTTCTGGTTTACTGGAAACCAAGAACTTAAGACAAAATTGAATCCATTTGTCTTAGTCAACTGAGGCTGCTATAACAAATACCATAGATTAGGCAGCTTAAAATCAACAGAAATTTCTTTCTCCCAGTTCTAGAGGCTGTGAGTCTGAGATCAGGGTGCCTGCATGATCGGGTTCTGGTGAGGGCTCTCTTATACTTTGCAGACTGCTAACATCTTGCATCCTCACATGATGGGGAAAGGGTGAGGGAGCTCTCTGGGATCCCTCATAAAAGGGCACTAATCCCATTCATGAGGGCTCTACCTTCATCACCTAATCACTTCCCAAAGGCCCCACATCCTAATACCGTAACATCAGAGATTAAGCTTCAGTATATGAATTCTGGGAAGGCACAAACATTCGGTCCATAGCACAGTTTCTAGGTTTCTGTCCGAAACCACCAGTTAGGTTTCTGATTTTAACCCAGTTAGCACAGGCTTTTGATAATGACTGCCAGGTAATGTGTTTGTGTTTGAAAATGTGGTGTGACATCTTTTTTTTTTTTTTTTTTTTTCTGGAAACAAGGTCTGGCTCTGTCGCCCAGGCTGGAGTGCAGTGGTGTGATCATAACTCACTGCAGCCTCAAACTCCTGGGCTCAAGTGATTCTCCTGCTTCAGCCTCCTGAGTAGCTAGGCATGTGCCTCTATGCTTGGCTAATTAAAAAAAAAATGTAAAGAGATGGTTTCACTATGTTGCCAGAGCTGGTCTCAAACTCCTGGGCTTAAGGGCTCCTCCCTCCTTGGGCTCCCAAAGTGCTGGGACTACAGGCGCGAGCCACCATGCCTGGCCCATCATTATTTTAAAGTTATATGATATATCGAATTGACTTTTCTTCTAGAAGAATTTCAGTATGGTTTGTTAAGGTCTATAATGTAGCCTGTTACTACCTTAAACCTATGGTTTCACTTAGGAAGTGAAGTCGTCATTGTTGGACCTATTCTTTTGATTAACAGAGGTATGTGTGAGGGGCAGGAGAGGTCAATGGTTAAGGGCATAGACCACGGAGCCTTGCTTCTGGGGTGAGGGGGTCTCTATTTTGCCTCTTAAGTGTGACTTGGGCAAGCTCCTTAGCTCTTCTGTCCCTTAGTTCCCTCATCTGCAAAATGGGGATAGAAATACTGTCTTCCTCATCAGGTTATTGTGAAGCTTGAATGAGTTAATAGATGTACAATATACCGAACAGTGGTTGGCCACAAATATTAGCTATTTTTATCTCTTATTTCACTTCTTAAAAATGTATTTCATTAATGTGGATTTTGCAATTATTTTTTGAAGAAAAATTTAGTTATTTTCCCGTTCTGATAGCATGCCTAGGAAACAAGATGGTTTCTGTTTTGGGACAGATGATTCTGGAAAGATGTTAGAAATATAGTACATTGAAAGAAAATCTTCCAGTATCACTAGGCTTAACCTAGTGTTAAGCCCTTTCTTTTTTACAACATTGCGGTCTCAGTAAATGGTTGATAAATAACTTCAGTACGTTCACCAAGTTATTTTTGGTTGTTTCTAGGTCTGGAGGCCAGGAAAATGTCAATGGAAAGCAGCTAGCATGAAGACCCCACAGTGTTCCTCCCTCTAGTAGTCTGGTATTATCTGGAGCTGAGATGCTCCCAATATGGTTGGGACATTTGTCCCCTCCAAATCTCATGTGAGAATTTGATCCCCCGTTTTGGGGATGGGGTCTAGTGGGAGGAGGTTGGGTCATTATGGGGGACCCCTCATGAATGGCTTGGTGCCCTGCTCACCAGGAATGTATGAGCTCTCTACTAGTTCACTGGAGAGCTGGTTGTTTAAAGAGCCTGGCATCTCCCCCACTTTCTCTCTTGTTCCCCCTTCTCACTGTGATATACCTTCTCCCCTTTGCCATCCATCATGAGTGGAAACTTCTTGAAGCCTTCACCTGAAGCAGATGCCAACACTATGCTTCCTGTACAGCCTGCCATACCATGAGCCAAAATAAACCTCTTTTCTTTGTAAATTACCCAGCCTCAAGTATTTATTTGTAACACTGCAAAGTGGACAAACACAGAAAATTGGTACTGAGGAGTGGGGCTTTTCTATAAAGATAGCTGAATATGTGGAAGCAGCTTTAGAAATGAGTAAATTGGCAGATATTGGAAGAATTTGGAGGGCTTAGAAGAAGACAGGAAGATGAGGGGAAATTTGAAATTGTCAACCAAAGGATGATGAGGTTCATAAATGTGGAAAGGAGAGCTGTATTTCTCATAAATGATTGCAGCCTGCAGGGTGGCCATTCTGAATGGCTGGGAAGCATAGCCTCTGGCCAGAAGCCAGAAACAGGCAGTTGGAGTGTCAGAAGAATAAAACAAGGATTTGTGCTGAATGAGGTGGCCAAATATATATTCAGCAAGCTATAGGAGGAGCCATGAATATTTACGAAAGAAGAAACACATGCACAGTTGACCTCCAAGCCCCTTCATGGTTTCCCATGTTAAAAAAATGGTAGTATTAGCAAGATGTGAGTGGGGAGTTTTTGGGCCTCTGACTTCAAAAGATGAAGCAGTGGACACAAAACCCCTCAGTCAGTGCACAGCCTTCCTAGACTGACCAGTACCTCTCAGTGGTTGGTGGTCTCTTATCAGGAAGGAATGCTAGTTGGTTGTTCTGTTGAAACTGCAAAAGGGAGGGACAGCATCAGGTGGGTGGTTGATCAGTGGTGAGGCGACTCTTTTGAAAGGGCTGGTTCCAACCCAAATGCTCACCAATGATAGACTGGATAAAGAAAATGTGGCACATATATACCATACTATGCAGCCATAAAAAAGAGTAAGTTCATGTCCTTTGCAGGGACGTGGATGAAGCTGGAAACCATCATCCTCAGCAAACTAACACAGGAACAGAAAACCAAACACCACATGTTCTCAAAAGTGGGAGCTGAGCAATGAGAACACATGGACACAGGGAGAGGAACATAACACACTGGGGCCTGTTGTGGGGTGAGGGAGGGAGAGCATTAGGACAAATGCCTGAAAACCTAGATGTCAGGTTGATAGGTGCAGCAAACCACCATGGCACATGTATACCTATGTAACAAACCTGCACGTTCAGCACATGCATCCCAGAACTTAAAGTAAAATAAAATAATTTTAAAAAAGAGAAAGGGCTGGTTCCTGCTTAGCCTTTAGAGAAGAAAGCCTAGTGGTGGTCAGCAAGGGACGGGCTGTAACGAGGCATGTTTGACCTCCCATTGCATCAGGGCTGGGACTCAGTTTTAAGGTTTCTTTGGGGTCCCCTTGGCCAAGAGGGGGGTCCATTCAGTAGTCTGGGTGGGGGAAGGGCTTAGGGTTTCATTTTTGTTTCTCAGAATGTATTGGAGACTGGTTAAATGATTATGACCAAAATGCTGATAGAAATATGGGCAGTGAAGGCCAGGTTGATGAGGTCTCAGATGAAAATGAGGAACTTATTGGGAGCTGGAGCACAGGTCAACCTTGTTACACCTTAGCAAAGAATTTGGCTGCGTTGTGCCAATGTCTTAGGGCTTTGTAGAAGGCTGAGCTTCAGAGTGATGACTTAGGGTATCTGGAGGAAAAAAAATTTCTATGCAGCAAAGTATTCAAGAAGTAGCAAGCCTGCTTCTACCAATCTAAGATCCGATATGGGGAAAAGGAATGACTTAAAGTTGGGACTTACAATTTAAAGGGAAGTAGAGTGTAAAAATTTGGAAAATCTGCAGCCTGTCTCATGGTGGAGAAGGAAAGAACATTTCAGGAGAGAAACCCAAAGGATAAGAATCCAAGAGGCATGAGGAACAACCTCTTGCTAGAGAGATTAGCATGACTGAAAGGGAAGCAGGTGCTACTAGTCAAGACAATGGGAAAAAGGCCTCAAAGGCACTTTAGAAATCTTCCAGGCTGCTCCTCTCATCGCAAGCCCAGAGGCCTAAGAGGACAGACTGGTTTCAGGGACGAGGCCAGGGGCATTGCTACTCGGTGCTGCCTTGGGGTGCTGCTTCCCTTATCCCAGCCAGAGGATGGGAACATCCCAGGTTAGTTACAAGGGAAAATGTGGGGTTGGAGTCCCCACACAGAGCCCCGACCAGGGCACTACCTAGTGGAGCAGCGGGAATGAGGCCACTGCCCTCCAGACTCCAGAATGGTAGAACCGCTAGCAACTTGCACCTTAGCCTAGAAAAGCCACAGTTACTCAGCTCCAACCCATGAGAGCAAGAACAGCAGCTGCACATCGCAAAGCAGGCGCAGAGGCAGGGCTGCCTAAGCCCTTGCAAGCCCATCCCACACAACCGTGTATCCAGGATTTGGGACATGGGGTCAAGGGAGATTATATTGAAGCTTTAAGATGTATTGTCGTCCCTGCTGGTTTTCAGACTTGCATGGGACTTGTTGCCTCTTTCTTGTGGCCAATTTCTCTCTTTTGGGATGGGAATATTCACTCAATGTCTGTGTCACCATTGTATCAATATATTGGGAGTAAACGACTTGTTTTTGATCTTACAGGCTCATAGGAGGAAGGAACTTGCCTTGAGTCTCTGATGAGACTTTGGACTTTTGAGTTGATGCTGGAATGAGTTAGAACTTTTGGAGACTATTGGAGAAGGATGAATGTATTTTCCAATGTGAGAAGGATATGAATCTGGGGGGCCAGGAATGGAATAGTATAGTTTGGATTTTTGTCCCCTCCAAATCACATGTTGAAATCTGATCCCTCATGTTGGAGGTGGGCCCTGGTGGGAGGTGTTTGGGTCATGGGGTGAATCCTCCATGAATGGCTTGGTGACCTCCTCATGGTAGTGAGTGAGTTCTAACTCCATTAATTCATGTGATAGTTGGTTGTTTAAAGAGGCTGAACCTCCTCCCTTCTCTCTTGCTCCCTCTCTCACCATATGACACACCTGCTCGCCCTTTACCTTCCACCACAAATGGTAGCTTCCTGAGGCCTCAGCAGAAGCAGATGCTGGCACTGTGCTTCTTATATGGTCTGCAGAATGGTGACCCAAATAAACTTCTTTTCTTTATACACTGCCCAGCCCCAGGTATTCCTTTATGGCAATGCAAAATGAACTAACACACTGGGGTTTTTTTTGTTTTTTGTTTTTTTTGAGACAGAGTCTTGCTCTGTTGCCAGGCTGGAGTGCAGTGGTGTGATCTTGGCTCACTGCGACCTCTGCTCTCCGGGTTCAAGTGATTCTCCTGCCTCAGCCTCCTGAGTAGCTGGGACTACAGGCGCCCGCCGCCACACCCAGCTAATTTTGGTATTTTTAGGAGAGACCGGGTTTTACTATGTTGGCCAGGATAGTCTCGATCCCTTGACCTCATGATCCTTCCGCCTCGACCTCCCAAAGTGCTGGGATTACAGGCATGAGCTGCTGCGCCCGGCCGGTGTTTTTTAAAATCAAGATTTTAAAGCTGCAATGGATTGTTTCCTGTTTCTTTCAAAATCTTATTCACATCCTCTCTGGTAGAGGCCCTTCCACTTTCCTGTTGACTCTAGAGAGTCCATCCCAGCCTGTGGTTTTTGCCTTCCTAGACAGCTGGGTGATTTCAGCCAAGACACTTAATATCTGTTAAAAGGCAAAAACGCATCATAGCAATCTCACTGCTTATTTCTTGCAGTGAATGGGAGAGTGTATATAAACAGGTTTTTTAAAGAAAAGTAGGAAAAGTGGCAAATTGACCTCCATGATAAATAAAACTTGACATCACTTATTCTAAAAGTTAATATTTCAAGGAATAAGGTAATCTTTAGTGTTTTATTTCCTGGGACAAATGCTGTGTTGCATTTATACATCTTAACTGGGTCAGTATTGTGATCTTAGACGGGCTGTTAAAACTAACAAGGAACCTTTCATTGATATCCAGCGTTTAATATATTTGCATCTAGTGACTCCTCGTATCTCAGCTTCTGAGGGTGGGGCACATAGTGGAGCAGATGACCCTTGAGTTCCAACCCTTGGGTCTCAATCTGTTACAGCTGCCCCCACCCCCACCATTCCCGCTCCCCGACAACCCTGGGTTGCTAAAGTGCTCCTTTGAATGGGGTGTGTGTATGTCAGGAGGTACAGCTCCTGAGCCTTTGATGGTTGGAGGGTGGAATGACCTCAGGGTTGTGTTCAAACACTCACCAAAAGCCCAGTCTGGCATAGGATCTCTTTCTTTGAGGCAATGGCATGAGGGACACCCCAGCAGTGGCTGACCCAATTAATTCACTCCACTGCAGGACATGTGGGCTCTGCTTCTCCAACATCCCAGATAGAGTGTGGGCCGGCAGCTGAGAAGACAGCAGTTGTAGCAACTCTTACCCCCAGCCCCTGGGGTTGCCTTGGACAGAAGCCAAAGGAAGGAGATGAAAATGCACAGGAGGTGTGCTTTGCACATTTTTTTTCCCCTTGAGAGAGGGGGAAGATTGTGAGGGAGAACAAGAAAGTCTGTGGAAAAGGAAATCCTTGCTTATTTATTTTAAAGGAGACTAGAGGAGGACAAAACACCATGACCTTGGGGAGAGTATTGTCTGTGGTATTTGGGTGCTCATTATGTACATGGCATTGGCTAGGTACTCCAACTGGGTATAGATTTCTCAACCCCAAGCCCCAGTGTGCATGAAACCCTTTCTGTAACTTCATTTCTATCCAGGACTCTCATTTCATCCCATAGTAGAAACTTAATTCAAGATCATTCAGCCAATCTGAGTTTTGTTTGTTTGTTTGTTTTTTGCATGCTTGGAACTTGGCACCTTTTTTCTTTTATACCCCATCTTTCCTTCCCCAGGACTTGCACCTGAAATCTGGGGGCCTGAACATATCCCATCAAGACATTGGGGGTGGGGACGGTGAGAGGGTGAGTGGTGGCACACAGGTCCTGGGTGCTGGTTCTTTTGGGTGCTGAGTATGAGGCCTTCTCCCAGGCACTTCTGCCTGTGCCATCTCAGCTTCACTCTCCAGAACCCCCAGGAGACTGTAGGCCCGCTAGCCTCCCTTCAGGCCCCGGAAATTTCTGCTTTGCTGCTGCCTTCCCCGACAGGCCTATGAGCAAAAGCCCAACCCTCGCCACTTCCCTGGGCCCCTCTGAGTAGCTCCAGCCTTGGGGCTGCTCTGCCAGATCTAGCTGTCTTGCTTTCCTCCCAGCTTGGGAGCTCACCCTGCCCTGCCTGCGGTCCAGCCCTGGCGACATCTCCCTTTCCAGGGTGTCCAAGCAGCAGGGCAGAAACAGGGAACTTTCAACAAGTCTTCTTCCAAACCCGTTTTTATGCCAAGCGTGGCCTTCCAATCCTCTCCAAAGACACTGCTTTCTTTCTCTGCATTTCATCTCTTACTGCTCACCCAGGGCAGCAAGTAGACACTGCTGGGCAAAGTGGAGTAGTTGAAACTCATAGATGTTACTGCACTTGACCCGTCTTTAAAAAAAGACTCATGGATGTGTATTTTAAAGTCTTGTTTGTTGCTTACACAGTCTCACTGCTTCAACTGTTTTGAAATGTGTGCTGAATCCCACTCTGTGGATTTCTGAAAAATTTGTCTCTGGCATAGCATCTGAGAAAATGTGATATGTTATTATTTTAGCCTGAGAATTTGGCTCCTGTAATAGTAGGTCCTACTGAAAAAATATAGGCATAGCATTTCTTTTTTTTTTTTTTTTTTTGAGACGGAGTCTTGCTCTGTCGCCCAGGCTGGAGTGCAGTGGCGCGATCTTGGCTCACTGCAAGCTCCGCCTCCCAGGTTCCCGCCATTCTCCTGCCTCAGCCTCCCGAGTAGCTGGGACAACAGGCGCCCGCCACCATGCCCGGCTAATTTTTTGTATTTTTAGTAGAGACAGGGTTTCACCGTGGTCTCGATCTCCTGACCTCATGATCCGCCCGCCTCGGCCTCCCAAAGTGCTGGGGATTACAGGCGTGAGCTACTGTGCCCAGCCCAGGCATAGCATTTCTATAACAGGATGGTAAAGACAAGCAGATTACCAGGAATAGACACCCAGCACTGGGTTTCTTTATTTTATGATATTCATGTTTATTTCCTTTTTGTAAGGTTTATCTTCATCTGCGGTTATTTGCATATGTGTCATAAGAAAGACCAAAAGGATTGAATGAATCTGGGCCCCTTAATGGTAGGTAAGATAACTACTAATCTACTAATGGTAGATAAGATACTACTTTCAGCAAGTAGACAGGCCAGGCTGCAGGCCATTGTGTCTCTGAGGCCTATGAGGCGATTATGGCTGATGAGTGAGGGGTCTAAGATGGCAGGAAGGACTGGAAGCAGGCTCAGTGGAGGTGATGTGACCCAAAGACAGTTTGCATTTTTTCCCCCAAGACTGGGGAATGAGACCAGGGTTATATGGCAAGACCAGTGCCCTACTGATTGGGCACCAGTATCTGTCCACATGGGGAACATCTAGGCTAGTTTGGGATTTCACAGACTTCTCCAAAATTGCAAGGGCACTGAATACATTTGATGGGTGTGTGTCACCAAATCCTTTCTTCCCCTGTATCCCAAATTGGTTGTAGTAGACACTCTCGGTGCCCTGTCCTATATGCTGGGATGCTTTTGACCCTTTCTGTGCCTCTTCCACATGTCTTGTGGCTTTTTTTTTTTGAGATGGAGTCTCGCTCTGTCACCCAGGCTGGAGTGCAGTGGTACAATCTCGGCTCACTGCAAGCTCTGCCTCCCGGGTTCACGCCATTCTCCTGCCTCAGCCTCTCCGAGTAGCTGGGACTACAGGCGCCCGCCACCACGCCTTGATGTGCCTGGGAGTTTGCATTCCCCTCCCAGCCAAGGTCTGGCTTGATCTCTCACCTTTTTTTTTTTTTTTTTTTTAAAGCACCTACCAGGGATTTATAGAAATACAACTAGCATCAAAAAATTAAAAACTTTACATAAGCCCTAACCAGGATGCCAAGTGGTTGAGGCCAAGGGCAGAATGTTTGACTCTTCCACTTAGCCAGCTGCCAAGAGAAAACCAACAAAGATGATGAATCAAGAAAATGAGAAACAAAGATTCATGCAAAGCTGCAGGAGTGGAGTTGGAGAAGCATGTCCGTGTTACACCGGGAATAGCCAAGGGAGACCATGGGGGCAGATCAGACCTGGGGTTGGGAGGGCTTCACCCATTGTAAGAGCCCAGCTCCTTTGCCTGCTGTTGGGACACCTCTATGTGGAACTTATACTCCAGAATGGCCCTGCTGAAAGCTACCGTCTGTGAGCTTGGCTTCTTCCCAATCTTTGTTCTGCTTACCTCATTCTCTTAGGTTTTTTTGGGGGAGCTCTTTTTAAATACATCATCTTCACACAGATCTTTGTCTTAGGGTCTGCTTCTGGGGAACTGGACCTCAGTCGTTGGTTCTTCTTGGATCTGAGCCACCGTGGAGGGTGTGCTAATAGTTAGATCCTGCCTTCCTCCAGGTCCACAGATACAAAGCTGGAAGATCCACTTCTGAGATGGCTCACTCACATGGCTGTCAAGTTGGCATGACATCTTGACTCCTCTCCACAGGGACCTCCATAGGGCAGCATGGGCTTCCTCACAGCGTGGCATCTGGGTTCCAAGAGTGAGTATTCCAAGAGTCAGCAAGTGGAAGCTGACAGTTTTGTAAGGCCAGAGCCTGGAAACTGACACAACATCACTTCTGCTGTATTTTCCTGCTCAAACAGTCACAAAGCCCAGATGCTAATGGAGAGGTCGAAGATGTTGCCTGTAGATGAGAGTGTATCAACATATTTTGGAGCCATGTTTTAAACCCCCCACAAGCATTTTCCATCAAGTTGAGGCAGCTGGAAACCTGAGAGCAGGTTCATTCATTCCATCTTGTCTCTCGCCCCTACTCCTTCCCCACCAGCCCCTGACAATGACAAATCTGCCTTCTGTCTCTGTGGATTTTCCTATTCTGGATATTTCAAAGGAATGAAATCGTACAACACGTGGCCTTTTGTGTATGCCTTCTTTCACTTTGCATAATGCTTTCAAGGCTTACCCATGTTGTAATGTGTATCAGTACCTCAGTTTTTATGGCTGAATAATAGTCTATTGTGGCACATATCACATTTTGTTTACCCATTTATCAGCTGATGAACATTGGAGTTCTTTCCATCCTTTAGCTATTGGAAATAGTGCTGCTAAAAATATTTGTAAACAAGTTTTTGTCTAAACTCCTGATTTTAATTCCTTTCATGATATTCCCAGGAGTGAAATTGCTGGGTGGTATAGTAAGTCTATGTTTAACTTATTAAAGAGCCACAATACTATTTTCCACAGTGGCTGTACCATTTCAGATTACCACCAGTAATGCTTGAGGATTCCAATTTCTCCACATTTTCACCAATAATTGTCATTTTCCATAGTGGGTGTAAAGTGGCAAGTCTTCGTGATTATTTTTTCATTTTTCCATTAACTCATGATGTCAAGCACCATTTCATGTGCTTCATGGCCATTTGTATATCTTATTTGGAGAATAGTCTATTCAAGTTTTTTACCCATTTGTTTTTATTTTTAGAGATAGGGTCTTGCTGAGTTGCCCAGGCTAGAGTGCAGTGGCACGATCATAGCTCACTGTAATTTCAAACTCCTGGGCTCAAGTGATCCTCCAGTCCTCCTGCCTCAGGCTCACAAGTAGCTGGAACTACAGGCGTACCACCGCACCTAGGCTTTTTTTTGGTAGGGGGGGTGGTATAAATGAGATCTCACTATGTTGACCAGGCTGGCCTCAAACTCCTGGCCTCAAATGATCCTCCTGCTTTGACCTTCCAAAGTGCTGGGATTGCAGGTGTGAACCACTGCACCCAGCCCTGTTTGCCCATTTTTAAATTGGGCTGTTGTCTTTTTGTTGTTGAACTTTAAGTATTGATTATATATTCTGAACACCAGATACTTATCAGATATGTATATAATTTAAAAATATTTTCTCCTATTCTGTGGTTATCTTTTTACTCTCATTATAATGTTCTTTGATGCACAAAAATTTTTAATTTTGATGAAGTCTAATTTATTTTTTCTTTTGTTAATTATGCCTCTGGTGTCATATCTAAGAATTGATTGCAAAATCTAAGATGATGAAGATTTGCTACTTCTAAGAGTTTTATAATTTCAGCTCTTATTTTTAGGTCTTCGATGTTTTTTGAGTTAATTTTTTTATATGGTATGAGGCAGGGGTCCAACTTCATTCTCTCACATGTGCATATCCAGTTGTTCCAGCACTGCTTGTTGAAAAGATGATTCTTTCCTCATAAATTGGTCTTGGCACCCTTGTCAGAAATCAATTGGCCATAGATGTATAGGTTTATTTCTGGACTCTTAATTCTATTCCATTGATCTTTATGGCTATTCTTATTCCAGTACCACACTGGGGTTTTCTTTTTTTCTGTTACCTCAAATATTTATTATTTCTTTGTGGTAAGAACATTTAAAATCCTCCCTTTTAGCTATTTAGAAATATATAATACATTATTATTAACTATAGTCAACATGTTGTGCAGTAGAACACCAGAAATTATTCCTTCTAACTGTAACTTTGCATTCATTTACCAACATCTCCCCTTTGTTCACCTCTTCCCTACTTCTACCATTCTACTCTCTACTTCTATGAATTTGACTTTCTAAACTCCACATATAGCTGAGAACATACTGTATTTATCTCTCTGTGCCTAGCTTATTTGACTTAACATAATATCCTCTAGCTTCATCCGTGTTGTTGCGAATGACAGAATTTCCTGCTTTTTTGAAGTTTGAATAGTATTCTGTTTTGTATATATACCTCATTTTTAAAGTCCCTTCATCCGTTGATGGACACTTCATTTGTTTTCATGTCTTGGATGTTGTGAATAATGCTGCAGTGAACATGGGAGTGCAGACATCTCTTTGGCACACTGATTTCAATTTTTTTTGTGTGTGGCAAATATCCAGTAGTAGGGTTGATGCATCATATGGTAATTCTATTTTTACTTTTTTGGGGAAACTGTTCTGTTTCCAAAATGGTTGTACTAATTTACAATATTATCCATAGTGAATAACAGTTCCCTTTTCTCCACATTCTCATCAACACTTCTTATCTCTTATCCTTTTGATAGTATCCAATCTAACATATGTAAAATGAAATCTCATTGTAGTTTTAAAATTGCATTTCTCTGATGATCAGAGATATGGACTTTTTTCCACATATATGTTGACCATTTTCATGTCTTCTTCCGAGAAATGTCTACTCAAGCCCTTTGCCCTTTTTTTTTTTTGAGACAGAGTCTCGCTCTGTTGGCCGGGCTGGAGTGCAGTGGCATGATCTTGGCTCACTGCAAGCTCTGCATCTTGGGTTCATGCCATTCTCCTGCCTCAGCCTCTTGAATAGCTGGGACTACAGATGGCTGCCACCACGCCTGGCTAATTTTTTGCATTTTTAGTAGAGATGGGGTTTCACCATGTTAGCCAGGATGGTCTCGATCTCCTGACCTCGTGATCCACCTGCCTCAGCCTCCCAAAGTGCTGGGATTACAGGCATGAGCCATCGCACCCGGCAACCCTTTGCCCATTTTTAAATAGGGTTATATTTTCTCATTATTGAGTATTTTGAGTTCCTTGCATATTTTCTATATTAGCCTCTTATCTGATGTATGATTTGTAAATATTTTCTCCCAATCTGTAGGGCTGTCCCTTAATTCTATTGTTTCCTTTACTCTGCAGAAGGGTTTTAATTTGTTATAGCCCCATTTTTTTTATTTTTGCTTTTGTTGCCTGGGCTTTTGGAGTCATATCCAAAAAAATTTCTCCTCAGACCAATGTCATGCAGCTCCGCCCCTATGTTTATTTTCTAGTAGTTTTATAGTTTCAGGTCTTACATTTAAGTCTTTAATCATTTTTTGAGTTGATTCTTTTATAAAGGGTGAGATAATGGTCCATTTTTATTATTCCACATGTGGATATATAGTTTTCCCAACGCCATTTATTGCAGAGACTGCCCTTTACCCATTGTGTGTTCTTGGCACCTTTGTCAAAACTCAATTGACTATGGAGTTGTGGGTTTATTTCTGGGCTCTCTATCCTATTTCGCTGGTCAACATGTTTGTTTTTATGCCAGTACTTGCTGTTTTGATTATGATAGCTTTGTAACCAAATCTTTGTATATTTTGAAATCCCATAGCTTTATGCACAAACTTCATTCTTTTTGGTCAAGATTGCTTTGGTTATTTGGGATCTTTGTGGTTTTATATAAATTTCAGGATTTTTTTTTAATTTCTCAGAAGAATGACGTTGGAATTTTGATAGAAATTGCATTGAATCTGTAGATCACTTTGGGTAGTATGAACATTTAAACAATAATAATTCTTCCAATCAATGAACATGAGATATCTTTCCATTTATTTGTGTCATCTTCAATTTCTTTTATCAATGCTTTATAGTTTTTATAATACAGATCTTTTATTTGGTTAAATTTAATTCTATGTGCTTTTTTGTAGCTATTGTAAATTGAATTGTTTTATTAATAATTTTTCAGACATTTCATTGTTATTATATTGAAATGCTACTGATTTTTGTATATTGATTTTGTATCCTGCAAATTTACTAAATTTTTTTATGAGTTCTATCCGTTTCTTTGTGGAGTCTTTGGGATTTTATATATATTAAATCATGTTGTTAATAAACAGAGAAAACTTTATTTCATTCTTTCCTATTTGGATGCCTTTAATTTCTTTCTTTTGCCTAATTGCTCTGGCTAGGACTTCCAGGACTGTGTTGAACAGAAGTGGTGAAATGGACATTTTTGCCTTGATTCTAATCTTAGAGGAAATGCACTCAACTTTTCATCAATAAATACGATGTTAACTGTGGACTTGCCACATATGGCCTTTATTGTGTTCAGGAATATTTCTTCTATTCCTCAGTTGTTGAGAGTTTTTAATCATGAAAGATTATTGAATTTTGTCAAATGCTTTTTCTGCATCAATTGAAATGATCATATGATTTCTGTTCTTTATTTTGTTAATATGGTGAATCACATTTATTTATTTACACTTCTTGAACCAACCTTGAACCAAAGGAATAAATCTCACTTGATCATGGTGAATATCCTTAAAATGTACTATTAAATATAGATTGCTGGTATTTTGTTGAAGATTTTTACATCTATGTTCATCAGTGGTATTGGCCTGTACTTTTCTTTTCTTGTGGTATCTTTGTCTGGGTTTGGTATCTGGGTAAAGCTGGCTTTGAAAAATGAATGTGGAAGTATTTCCTCTTCTTCAGTTTTTTGGAAGAGTTTGAAAAGGATTTGGTATGACTTATTCTTTAAATGAATGTAAAGAATTCATCCATGAAGCCATCTGGTCTTGGACTTTCCTTTGATGGAAGACAATTACTGATTCAGTCTCCTTAGTCATTACTGATCTGTTCAGATTTCCAATTTCTTCATGATTCAGTCTTGGTAGGTTATATGTTTCTAGGAATGTATCTATTTCTTCTGGGTTGTCCAATTTGTTGGCATATAATTGTTCATAGTAGTTTCTTATCTTTGTATTTTTGTGTTATCAGTTGTACTATTTCTTCTTTCATTTCTGATTTTATTTAAATGGAATCTTCCCCCCTTTTTTAGTTTAGCTAAGTGTTTATCAGTTTTGTTTAATTTCCTGAAAAACAACTCTTAGTTTCATTGATCTTTTCTATTGTTTTTCCAGTCACCATTTCATGTATTCCTGTTCAAATCTATCATTTTCTTCTTTTTGCTAACTTTAGGCTTGGTGTATTTTCTTTTTCTAGTTCATTCAGGTGTAATGTTAAATTGCTTATTTGAGATCTTTCTTCTTTTGTGTTGTAGGCATTTGCTGCCCTTGTAGAACTTCTTTTGCTGTGTCCCATAAGTTTTGGTAGTTGTGTCTTTTAAAAAAATACATTCAGGCCGGGCGCGGTGGCTCACGCTTGTAATCCCAGCACTTTGGGAGGCCGAGGCGGGCGGATCACGAGGTCAGGAGATCGAGACCACGGTGAAACCCCGTCTCTACCAAAAATACAAAAAATTAGCCGGGCGTGGTGGCGGGCGCCTGTAGTCCCAGCTACTCGGAGAGGCTGAGGCAGGAGAATGGCGTGAACCCGGGAGGCGGAGGTTGCAGTGAGCCGAGATCGCGCCACTGCACTCCAGCCTGGGCGACAGAGCAAGACTCCGT
>NW_026652314.1:900911-941749 GCF_009828535.3 Hylobates moloch
AAAAAAAAAAAAAAAAAAAAAAAAAAAAATACATTCAGCCACTGTATTCCTTTTGACTGGAGAATTAAATCTATTACATTTGAAGTAATTATTGATGGGTAAAGATGTACTAGTGCCATGTTATTGTTTTCTGATTGTTTTGTAGATCCTATGTTCCTTTCTTTCCCTGTTGCTTTCTTCTTTTGTGGTTTGATGGCTTTCTGTAGTGGTATGTTTTGAATTTTGTCTTTATATCATTTGTGTATCTATTACAGGCTTTTGCTTTATGATTAGCCTGAGGGCTTACATAAAAATCTTATAACCAGTACCAAACTGTTTTGATTAGCATTGCACTAAGCATTGTACTAAGTTTTAAAATAGGAAAGTGTGTGTTCTCCAATTTTGTTTTTCTTTTTCAACACTGTTTTGGCTATTTGGGGCCCCTTGTAATTTCATATATTTCATTTACTAGTGAAACCATCCAGTCCTGGGCTTTTATTGTTGCTGTTGTTGAGAGGTTTCTGAATACTGACTTAATTTCCTTACTTGTTATAGATCTACTCAGATTTTCTATTTCTTCTTAAGTCAGTTTTGGTAGTTTTCATGTTTCTAGGAATTTGTCCATTTAATCTAGGTTATCTAAGTTGTTTGTAATAAAATTTTTCATAGTATTCTCATAATTTTTAATACTTCTGTAAAGTCAGTAGTAATGTCACCACTTTAGTTTCTGATTTTAGTAATTAGAGTATTCTCTTTCTCTTTCTTTCCTGGTCAGTATAGCTATAGGTTTGTCAAATTTGTTGATCTTCTCAAAGAATCAACTTTTGGTTTTGCTAATTCTCTACTGTTTTCCTATTCTCTATTTTATTTATCTTTACTTTAATTTTATTATTTCCTACTTCTGTTAGTTTTGGGTTTAGTTGCTCTTTTTTTCTCATTCTTGAAGGTGTAAAATTAGATTATCAATTTGAGATCTTGTTTTTTAACGTAAACTTTTAATTAAGAGTTATAAATGTCTCTCTCAGACTGCTTTCAGTGAATCCCATAAGTGTTGGTAGCTTGTGTTTTCATCTTCATTTGTATCAAAGTATTTTCTAATTTTCCTTGTGATTTCTTCATTGGCCCATTGATTGTTTAAGAGTGTATTATTTGTTCATTTTTTTGAATTTTCCAGCTTTCTTTTGGTTATTGATTGCTAGTTTCAGCCCATTGTTGTTAGAGAAGATATTCTATGTGACTTTAATCTTTCGAAATATATTGAGACTTATTTTGTGGCTTAACATATGATCTATTCTTGAGAATGTTCCAGGTCACTTGAGAAGAATATACATTATGCTGTTGTTGGGTAGACTGTTCTGTATATGTTAGTTAGGTCTAGTTGGCTTACAGTGTTTTTCAAATCCTCTGTTTTCTTACTGTTCTTCTTTGTCTAGTTCCATTTATTATTGAAAGTAGGGCACTGAAGTATCAAGTAACTATTATTGTAGAACTGTACGTTTCTCTCTTCAATTCTGTTTTTTCTTCATGTATTTTGGGACATTGTTCTAGATGCATATCTGTTTATACTTTTTAGATCTTTTTGATAATTTGGTCATTTTATTATTATAAAATGTTCTTTCTTGTCTCTAGTAAAAATTTTTGTCATATATTAATATGGCCACTTGAGTCTTTTTTGATCACTATTTGCATTTTTAAAATTCCTTTATTTTCAATTTCTGTGTTTGGGGATCTAAAAGAGTCTCTTTTAGACAGCATATAATTGGAGCATTTTAAAAAATCAATTCTGCCAATCTCTGCCCTTTAATTTTAGAATGTATTAATCATGGTTCTTCAGAAAAAAATTAATAGGATGTGTGTGAGTGTGTGTGTTCCTCTGTGTGTGTGTGTGTAAATATTATTGTCTTAAGGAATTTTCCCATGTGGTTGTAGAGGCTTAGCAAGTCCAACATTTGATGGGATAAGCCAGCAGACTGGGGATTCAGGGAAGAGTTGCAGCTTGAGTCCAAAGGCAGTCTGCTGGCAGAATTCCTTCTTGCTCAGGGAGGTCAGTCTTTGTTCTGGTAAAGCCTTCAGATGATTTGGTGAGACCCACACACATTATGAATGACAATCTGCTTTACTAAAACTCCACTGATTCAAATGTTAATCTTTTCCAAAAACACCATCTCAGAAACATCCAGAATAATATTAGACCATATATCTGGGCACCATGGTCCAGTCAATTTGACATAAAATTAACAAGCATAAATCTACCCTTTGTCAGCCTGGCATCCATATGCATTTCCTTAAATCGTACTTAATCTGCAAATAAAGACAAAACAATATTATACTGGCCGGGCGCGGTGGCTCACGCTTGTAATCCCAGCACTTTGGGAGGCCGAGGCGGGCGGATCACGAGGTCAGGAGATCGAGACCATGGTGAAACCCCGTCTCTACCAAAAATACAAAAAATTAGCCGGGCGTGGTGGCAGGCGCCTGTAGTCCCAGCTACTCGGAGAGGCTGAGGCAGGAGAATGGCGTGAACCCGGGAGGCGGAGGTTGCAGTGAGCCGAGATCGCGCCACTGCACTCCAGCCTGGGCGACAGAGCAAGACTCCGTCTCAAAAAAAAAAAAAAAAAAAACGAATATTATACTTCTGCCTAACATGATACAACTATTCTGTGTACAACCAAAACCATACTAACTCTCCACCAGAAAAGAATGCAAAGTCCTTTGGTGATGTCTGCTCCTCTCCTTGATATTCTGTAACTAAAATGCTATGATATAAAGTCAATACTTCTTATTACATAATAAAAGGATAAGAGAGAGGAAAAAACCAAAGATGTTTCATATTGTACACACAAACATATTGACAATGAAAATAAATAAATGCTCATGACAATTATAATAATCCTTTTCTATAATTGGTCACATGATTGTTGCTGGTATTTATAACTACCTGCTTCCTGTACCCATTCCATATTTTCTTGCTTTCAGCAAGCACCTTTTGTTGTAGTTCTTCATCTGGTGGGCTGCCCAAACCTTTATTCCTGAATAATCTTAGTCAGTAGTAGTCATGCCTGGATTGGGTTGTTGTGGTTTTCCATGGACCTTAATCACAGGGCATGGTAATACTAAGAGATACTCTAAGGGAGCTTCTGTATTATGAATATATTCTGTATTATGAAAATATTCTGTATTATGAATATATTCTTCCTTACTTCCATTATGGAATAGCAGTCAAATTTTTCCTTAGTAGTCAGGATTAAGCCCATTTATGCCTAATGCTCCATTATTGGAGCACTAAGCATGTGGGAGTTATTTATTTCTTACTGCTCAAGGTCATCACCAAGGTCTGATTTTTCACACATGTCTGGAATTCATGAATTTTTTTTGTTGGGGGGCAGGTAGAGTTTAGCCTGTAATAACCACCCCAGTAGGGAGGAAGAAGTCTAGGAATCCCCTGTCTAGAATCTAGGATCGTAAGTCCAGGATCTCCACTGACATTGTAGGGAAGCTAGGGTTTTTTTTTTTCCTTTTCCTGGAGGGTCTAAAAGTCCTAGATTTCCATTCAGTCTTCTCTGACACTACCCTGGTTGGAGGGGGATAGTGGTTGGGGTACCTCATTTATAGTCTTTCAAGGGTGGATATTTAGGCTTTTCATCTGTCCTTTGCTGGCATGGGTTGGGTGGAACTAAGTTTTTTTATTTTCTGTGGTGCTCGGCTGAGTGGACAGGTTATTGTCTAAGAGTTTTCTGTCTTGCTAAGCTGCCCTTTCCTGGTCTTTTGGCTACAGAGAGCAGGCTTTTGTTTGGGCGTTTTTTTTTCGTCTGTGCCTGTTAGCATATATGTGTATATATATATATATATATATATATGCTAGCAGCAGGAGGAGATCAACCACAAAACAGCTTTCCTCTACCAAATGCCACAGCTTAGCTGGGGTAGCCTTCTTCTTCGGCTGCAACTCTGATTCTTTCTAGGTTCTGGTAATCATCCCTATCATGCCCCTCAAGGTCACACTTGTAATGTTCCTTACTATTGCTAGCCCTGGCATGCACACTGTTCCTTGTTTATTTTCCTTAAACATACCCACCCCTTTGAACATGTTTCTTTACTAAATTCTCTTGTTGAAGTGCTCCCTCAGTATCTTGCCAGCAAACTGACCAATCATCATGTAACCACATTATGGTCAAAAAGATGTTGGCTAAGTGTCACATGCCATCTTCCATGATCTTTCTTTAGGTGTTAGTCTCTCATATTTGTTACTTATTCCTTCCTCCTGCCTGGAACATGATGCTGTCATCCATCTTGAATAATGAGGACAAGAGCCACCTCCTAAGATGGGAATGCCACGAGCTGGAAAAAGCCTGCATCTTTGAGGATTTTATGACAAAGAGGTGGCTGTGTCAGTCCAGAACTGATGACAACACTTACTGGCTGTGTGACATTGGGCAAATTACTCAATCTTTTTGGATCTTATCTGGGATTCCTTATCAGTTTCCTTATCTGTGCAGTGAGTTTTAATATTAATTACTGTATGGGCTTACTATGAAGATAAAATAAGGTAATTTATATACAAGTGATTAGCAAATGCATGCAAACAAAAGAAGTTTAATAAATATTCGTGAATTTACCTTTAATGAAAACTCCAAACCTTTATACTCCTGCAGAGAAGATGCATGGCCTATACTTACTTTCACCGAGGGAATCATAACACCTTAGATTTGCAGTTTGCAAAGAGCTTTGATGTTCATTATCATATTTAACCATGGAACACCTCTGTAAGGAAGGAAGCAGCTCTGCATGACCATTCTTTGTTGTTGTTGTTTAATTGGAAAATGAAGAGCCACAGAGAAGGAAATAACTTGCAGGATACTTACCTAACTAGTTAACTAGTTACTAAAAAGTAACAAAACCAGTCTTAGGATTTTGTTACCATACCTCCATGGGAGAGAGACATAGGCAACTGAATATTCTTATCCTAAATTATCAAAAAATGTCTTGTGGTAAAATAATCAGGCCTCAGCAGATTATATAAGGGGCAAATTTGCTAATTTTTCACCAATGTAACTTATTGTTGCACAATCAGTATTAGGGCAGGTGGAAGACTTTTGGGAATGTGAAAATGATGGGTGACATCCATAAACAATTAGGAAGAAATCTTCAGAGTCTGTCATGCTTGGCATAAAGATGTCCAGGTGGTTGTAATCAGTTTTTTCACTAGTTGGGAACTTTGGAGAAAAGAAGTAGAGAAACTAGAGCGTTGTAATTGGTAGCTACAAAGGGAAGTTCAAGTCTGTTACAGCATAAACCAGGCAATGCCTGTTTTTCAGACCACAGAGAGAAGCTGGCTTGTGAGCTGGGCAGCCTAGGAGGTCTCCATGTGCCAGTCTGACACGCAGACCAAAGGCCAATATCCTAGAGCTATGTACTGTTGGAGAAATAGTTACCAATGAATTTTGGATGAAAGATTGTAATTAAACCATGACCAATTAGCAGTTAAGAATTAGAAGGGGAAGGTTTTAGGTGCCATCTAGCTAACTGTCCCTAAAGTAGTCTTACCTTACTAAAATACCAAGAAGCTATGGAAATAGATGAAAACTCATTGTGGTGGAGGAGGCTGGGACTGCAATCAGCCCAATTACTGAGTTGGGGAGAGCTTGTTGCTAATGATAGGGCTGGTCGAACTGGCTGGAGAGCCAATTGCTAACCTCCTGCAGCTGAGTCTCCGTCACACCACTGGGCAGCTGGAGCCACTAATTCAGGATCATCCATCTGGCCTCCAGTTATGTTCCTCTGCCCCACCTCCCTTCTACTCTATTCAGTGACTGGGGCTCACCATCTCTACACCCCTCACATTTTGGGCTCAACTCCCCTTCCTCCTTACCCACAACACATTTACCCCTACTTCCACTGCAAACATGAACTTGATTTCAGTCTCACAGAGGAAAAAGAAGCCATGACATGGTAACTCCCTCAACTTCAGGTATCAAACCCACAAACTCATCCTTCCTCCATTCCTTCCTGTTATGAGTGGGTGCTCTATCTCCTACCTAAGAGGGGGTACCCTATCTCCTGTATAAGCTGAAGGCATTTAACATTAATACAGACAAATTAATCAACCTTTTATATTACAAAGAGTGTTTTTACCTTCTTTAAAAAAATCCTTTCCTACCAACATTCTCCTAAATTGTCTTGTAATAGTCCTAATATTTACTTTTTGATATTTAAGTCCTTGATCCATGTTGCAATGATTTTTATGTATGTTATCAGGTAAATTCCAGTTTCATATTTTGCTGGGTGAAGTCCAGTTTTTTAACCCAGTTCTTTTTCCTGAATGGTCTCTGTCATCACTGGTCTGCTGTGCTACCTCTGTCATGGACCAACGTTACCCATAAGAATGGCAGGACTCTGGCCTTTCCATTTTTTCCACTGGTAATTTTATCTGTCTCTGAACCAGTTCCATATAAACCAGTTATTTTAATAAGTCCTTCCTCTCTTTCTTCATGAATTCTTTGGCAATTTTTTTCCCTTTGCTCTTCAGAATTGTAATCATTAAAAAATGTTTTAATGAGAACAAAAATCTGTTGGGATTTTGAGCATAATTAAGATGATCAATTTGGGGAGAACTGATACTTTTATAACATTGTCTTACTATTCACAACCATAATACATTTCTCCATTAATTCAGCCCTTTAAAAAATGTTTCTTAATAAATTTGTCCAATTTTTCTCATAGAGGAAGCTATCCAGATTTTCTAAGGTGAAGGCAAATAAATATTGTCAAAAATATTTAGTATCAATTGAGATACTAAAGAAAGCCGAGCATAAGTCTGTTCCAGTAAAGCATTTGGCTTCAGGTGGGCATGAAGATAGTTTGGTATTTGGGTTAGGCCCTGCTGGGAGGCAAGCCTATTTTAATGCTTATAGATATTAGACACATCTGTATCCTCAATTGTTAGACTTTTAAACAGGTATTGCGGAAACTAGTACAAAGAGAATTAATCGTTTTTCTATTAAGCCTGTTGTAATTGTCTTAAGACCTTTCTTGGCTTCAATTTTAGTGGGAGTATTGAGGAAGTTTAAGAAAAAGTTTTGAAGAATCCATCTGAACTCACACAGCTCTGTTCTAATTAGTTTGTTTATGTTCACAGATCTTTGGCCTTTAGGAATTCAGAGATCATGGCTAATTCTTCACTTGTTTCTTGAATCATACCTAGTGTAGGTATTTTAATATGCTTACCAGCTGTAACTTCTGGGACTTCAAAAAATAATCCTGCAGTGTATTTAGTTGAATGTTTCAAACTTGATCCTTTCCTATTAAATGTGCAGGAGTTGTGTCACAGAGAAGAAAGGAATGTGCTTCTGCTAGGGGTCCCAAGGCAGCAGTCATAGGCTGAGACATGAGAAAGAGCTTAGGGTTGTTAGAAATTCTCACCATTTCAGTAGTTTTGGTACTCTGAGGGAATCTGATGTTCTACGGTAGTGAGATTAACTGGAGATACAGTGACAACCATATAAACAAAAAAACTAATTTTTTTTGTACATACATATGTACTAAGTGTGTGTTTGTACATACATATATATAATTTCCCTTGGCAGTTTAGATGAAGGAGAGGGAATTTTTGGGTTCCAATATTTCTCTCAGCTTCAACACCATTGGACAAACTTTGAACAGTAGTTTTGTATCTTAACAAATGTGTGACACTGGTTTTCCCAATAACCCTCCTGTCTCCAGTATCTACAGGTGTCCTTATTTTATAGGCTCTTGATTCTCAGAGAAAAAAAAAACAGAGAACTTTTTGTTTTTATTTTGAGGGCCAGTTGTTTAATTGGGATAGCCAGGAGTTGTTTTCATTTCTAGCTTGTTTACTTTCTAGGGCTTTTTGAAAATGTTAAGCCACATGTTGGAGATCTTCTAAATTGGCAATTTCCCATTCCAATTTATTTTTCTAAGTTTCCTATTTCAGACGTGAGTCTACTTACAAAAAGAGAGGACAAGTCTCCTTTTACTTCAGCTGCTGGGTCTATCATAGATATTATTTAAAAGTTTCCTGAAGTCTAGTTTTAATGTCTCCTGTTTAATCATCTTCATTTTATTTGCAATTTTGACTTGCTGTCCAATATTCTCTTAAGGGAAAGACTTCAAGAATGGCCGTACATAGTTCATTTCTTATTTTTCTTGTGCTCTTAAGGCCGATATCTGAGTTGTGCACAGTTTAATTATTTCAGTTCTCCCTGGCCTTTCTCATCCTGTTACTTTTAACTATTTCCCCCATATGAGGGGCTTGCAATTAAGGAAACTCGTTTGTAAGGATCTGCTAATCTAGGATAGTAAGTAGCTAATAAAATCCTTAATTCACAGACCATTTTGGTTTGTCTTCCTGAGGTTTTGGAATTCTTAACTATAGCCTTTAACTCAACTTAAATTTGACCTCTAGGTAAGCCTCTTAGGCTAGCAGTTTTGGGGAAACTTTTCCTCAGAAAAATCCCATGAAAGGGTAGATCATTTAGGAGGTCAGGAGGAGGAGCTGAAGGAAGAGCAGATGTATAATTTGGTAACTGTGTGCAGGTAATTTGGGATAGAGAGAAAAAGAGGTGTGAGGAGGGTAGGTTTCAGGTTTAAGTGAAAGTGACCTCTTTCTGTTGGCTTTGCCAGAGTCCTTTAGAAAGTTGATCTTAAAGTCAATATTTTATTTTGAAATTTTAGCTAACTATTAAATATCTGTCTTTGCTAGAGCTCTTCTCAAATGTATTGTTATTTTAACACTTTTGTAGACTTTCTGTTTTAGAGCAGTTTAGGCTCACAGCAAAACTGAGAGGAAGGTACAGAAATTTCCCGCATACCTCCTTCCCTCTCTAATGAATAGTCCACTCCATTATCAATATCCATCACCAGAGTGGTATATTTGTTACAATTGATGAGCATCATGGACGTATCGTTGTCACCCAAAGACAGTTTAGGGTTCAATCTTGGGCTTGTACATTCTATGGTTTTATAAAATGCATCATAACATATATGCATCATTATAGTATCATACAAGTAGTTTCACTGCCTAAAAATTCTCTGTGTTCCACCTGGATATGGTTTGGCTCTGTGTCTCCACCCAAATCTCACCTTGAATTGTAATAATCCCCAAGTGTCAAGGGCTGGACCAGATGGAGATAATTGAATAATGGGGACGGTTTCCCCCATACTATTCTTGTGATAGTGAGTGAGTTCTCATGAGAACTGATGGTTTTATAAGGGGTTTCTCCCTTTGCTCAGCTCTCATTCTTCTCCCTGCCACTACGTGAAGAAGGACATGTTGGTTTCCCCTTCTGCCATGACTGTAAGTTTCCTGAGGCCTCCCCAGCAATGTTGAACTGTGAGTCAATTAAACCTCTTTCCTTTATAAATTACCCAGTCTTGGGTATGTCCTTATAGCAGCACGAGGATGGACTAATTTGCACATATTCATCCAACCTTCCTCCCAATCCTTGGCAAACACTGATCTTGATAATGTATTATTTTTAACATGTCAGAAGTTCCCATAGTTGAGTTGGGTAGAGCATGTGCTTTTGACATTGCCCCTCCCAAGCTCACTTGGGTGGTGGGAAAGGGGAGTCAGCCTGAATCTCAGGTGGGGATGGGGGTGAGTGGGTATAGAGGACAGTGAAGGAAATAGCAGGGAAAGGGTTCCAGCTTCTCTGGACAGGGTGTTCACCAAGATGCTGGACCAGTGGGTCAAGTAGCAGAATGAATTTTTATGATGCGTCAAGCACAAAAAGGCTAAGGAAACTGTAACAAAAGACTTGTGTTTCATTGTCTTGTTAACATCTGTAGAGGTGTCCATGGTCACTGTTATGGTCTTATGGAACTCTTATGGAAAATCACCAAATACAGATGATCTATTCTTGGGATTGCTTTGGGTTGAGGAGAAAAGCTGAGAAAAGCACCATTGGTTCCCCTCTGCCTCAACCTGCTCTCTTCTATTAGGTTTATCTGTGACAGATCTGCCAGAAGTTAGGAAACAAAAAGGTGAGATCGGGGGTTCAAAATTTGTTAAAACAGAGGTCTAGTAAATGAATTAATAAATACACATTCACTGAAATGAGGAACGTAACAAAGCTCAAGTCTGCCCGTCAACACTGGTCATTCAGTAAATGTGAACATACAATCTCTCTTGATGACCTAGTCCATGGTTAGAAGGCATTATTTAGAAGAGAGGGGTGTTATTTTTTTTTAGTATAAAAACTCCTTTACTACCGAGATGCCCTTTAAAGTGTCCATGAAGAAACACCCAGAGCTCCTCACCAATCTGAGTGTCCCCCTGTGTCACTGAAAAGGCATAGGCAGGTGAGGAATTTCCCAGAGGACACCACCTATCTGTAGTTCTCCACCTTGGCTGCACAGTAGAATTATCTGGGGAGGACTAAAAAAATCCCTCTGCCCAGGCCACCAATGTGGATCAATCAAATTAGAATCTCTGGGACAGGGTCTGGACATCAGTTTTTATTTTTCAGTTTTAATTAAGAAAGTCTCCGGATTTTTGACATTCAAAATATGGCCCTCAAACCAGCAGTACCAGCATCACTTGGGCATTTGTTAGAAATGTAGATTCTCAGATGTCAGTCAGTCCAGACCCATTGAATCAGAAATCAGAAACTATGGTGGTGGGCGCAGGTGGGTCCCAGCAACCTGTCGCTTAAAAATTTTATTTTTTAAATTATTATGAAATACACATAATATTTATCATTTCTACTATTCATAAATATACCATTCAGTGGCTTTAAATACATTCACAGTGTGGTGCAACCATCACTGCTATCCACACCCAAAACTTTTTCATCATCTGTGACAAAATCTCTGTGCCCATTAAACAATACCCGCCCCCCCATTCCTCTTTGCCCCTCTTCCTCACCCCTGGTAACCTCTAGTCTACATTCTGTTTTTATGGATTTGCCTATTCTAGGTACCTCATATAAGTGGAATAATACAATATTTGCCCTTCTGTGTCTGGCTTATTTCACCAAGCATAATGTTCCCAAGGCTCATTCATATTGTATTGTAGCGTATGCCAAAATTTCATTCCTTTTTTATGACTGAATAAAAAGCAACCTGTGGTTTAACAACCACTCCAGGTGATTCTGATGCATGCTCAAGTCTGAGAATCATTGACCTAGGAGTAATGCATCTCACACTTGTATAAGGAGGCATGGTGGTGCATGCCTGTAATCCCAGCTACTTGGGAGGCTGAGGTGGGAGGATCGCTTGAGCCCAGGAAGTCAAGGCTACAGTGAGCTGTGATCACACCACTGCACTCCAGCCTCACAAGACCTTGTTTCTAAACAAAAATTTACTGTACATAGGAATCTCTTGAGGATCTTGTTAAAATGCAGGCTCTGATTCACTAGCTGGCTTATTAGCTGATTCATTTGTGGAACCCAAGATTCTGCATTCCTGACAACCTATGCATGGATAGAATTGAGAGCCATCTCTTAAGTCATCACAGCTGTGCCCAGCTCACCCTGAAATGACATAAGTGAGGTTCAATCTCATCATAGGAGGGAATGACGTCTAGACTGGTGTCTGTTTCTGCCTTATGGACCAGAAGACGAGGACCTTGAGCCCTCATGTTCTCTGACTCAGCCTCCTGGGCTGGGAGACGGCCACGAGCCTTGCTGGATTGGGGAAGGCTGGAATCTGGGAACTTTGTAGGAAGCTCAGGGTTAATTACTACACTGCAAATGACAGTCTGATGGATCTGCAGTCACTGCCTTGAGACTTCCTGCCAGCTTCTGAAACATGTGGCTGGGAAAGAGCCCAGCAGTGCTGAAAGGAAGAGAGGAGAGGTGAGGCTGGCTGAGTCCTGGGAAATGAGGTGTCAGGGTTGGAGTGGGTCCCAGGAGGCCCCAGGGACAGGCTGGGGCAAGCTTGTGGCATCACAACAGGGGTCCCTGAGCTGGGTGGCAGGGCCAGCTCTTCTGGCTTCTTTCCTGATTGATCGACTCTGATGTGGCACAGGGAGCAGGGAATGAGGGAAGCAGGATGGGCTCCAGGAGCACTGGATTGAAATGATGCCAGATTTGTATTTTCAAAACAACAGTAATTGCCTCTGCATGAATTCAACCCCAGAATATCCTCTACTCATGACTCTTCAACCTAGAGATATTCCCACAGAAGAAATCACTGCCGACCACCACCAGCTGTTCCAGTTGGACCTGCCCATCTCGGATGACACAAGCCATCAATTTTGTGTGGTCTTGGAGTTAGAAACAAAATAATTGGTCTTAATCCTTTAGAATTTTATCAGTTTTGTGAGTAGAGCTGCTGCTGCATAGGAGAGCAAAGGAGTGAGGTACACGATATGGAAATTATGGTTCATTCATGTGATGAAACCCGTTGGAACCATTGGAAATGCAGTTTAAAAGAATTTTTAATGACATTGCAAATACCTTCATGATTACGAAGGAAAAATCTCAAATAACATACATTTGTCTTTCAGTTTCCTCAGGGAATTGGTTCCAGGACCCCTACAGATACCAAAATCCACAGGTGCTGAAGTCCCTGATATAAAATGGTGTAGTATTTGCCTATAGCTTATGCAATCCTCCTGTATACTTTAAATCATCTCTAGATTACTTATAATACCTAACACAATGTAAATGTGATGGAAATAGTTGTTAGACTGTATTGTTTTAAAATTTTTGTTGTATTATTTTTTATTGTTTTCCCCAGATATTTTCTATTTGAGGTTGGTTGAATCCATGGAAGTGGAACCCATGGATCTGCAGGGCTGACTGTATATGCATATATATAGATACATGTATGGATGTGTACATATCTATGTTCTTTGGATAAATTTTAGGCAGTACATATGATATGGTTTGGCTGTGTCCCCACCAAATCTCAACTTGAATTGTATCTCCCAGAATTCTCAAGTGTTGTGGGAGCGACCCAGCGGGAGGTGATTAAATCATGGGGGCCAGTCTTTCCCATGGTATTCTCATGATAATGAGTAAGTCTCATGAGATCTGATGGGCTTATCGGGGGTTTCTGCTTTGGCTTATTCCTCATTTTTCTCTTGCCACCACCGTGTAAGAAGTGCCTTTCGCCTCCCATCATGATTCTGAGGCCTCCCCAGACATGTGGAACCTTAAGTCCAATTAAACTTCTTTTTGTTCCCAGTTTTGGGTATGTCTTTATCAGCAGTGTGAAAACAAACTAATACAACACATATATGTAAAGATAGAAAATATGCTAAAAATAACAATGGCTACCATTGACTGGTAAGAAAGCAATTGGTTTTTATTTTCCTATTATGTTTGTATTTTCTGTATCTTTTATAATGATCATATTGTATTTACTAACCGAAAACAAAGTTTAAAAAACCACTATATTGTAGGGGAATGACCCAAAATTAGAAAGATATGCATTTTTACTTGTTTTTAATCCTAGAAAACATCAGACTGTTTTAGCATGTGATATTATTTCCAATATTCAATTGTCACCCAAACTCTCAGAAGGCTCCCCATCTCAGACAGAAAGCCACAGTCATGTGGCTTGAAGGCCCTTCTGACTTCTCCGTGCCTCCCCTTTCCCTTGCCCTAGCCAGATCTTGATCTGCATAAAGCACACTGGGCACTCTCCTGCCTCAGGGCCTTGGCACTGGCTGTGCCCTTGGCTAGCAGTGCCACCCCAAGACGTTGGCTGGGCTGGAAACCTTCACTTCCTTTAAGCCTTTCCTCTGAATGACCTTCTCAGTGTAGCCTTTTCTGGAGATGCTATTGAAATCCCCCAACTCCTATAACTTTTTTTTTTTGAGCCAGAGTCTCACTCTGTCACCCAGGCTGGAGTGCAGTGGCATGATCTTGGCTCACTGCAACCTCTGCCATCTGGGTTCAAGTGATTCTCCTGCTTCAACCTCCTGAGTAGCTGGAATTATAGGCATGTGCCACCATGCCCAGCTAATTTTTGTATTTTTTTTTAGTAGAGACGAAGTTTCACCATGTTGGCCAGGCTAGACTCAAACTCCTGACCTCAGGTGATCCGCCCACCTCAGCCTCCCAAAGTGCTAGGATTACGGGTGTGAGCCACTGTGCCCAGCCCCCTATAACATTTTATGTTTTCCTCCTGCTTTTGTTTTTCTCATTAGCATGTGTCACTATTTAATATTCAGTGTTTTATTTCCCTATTTTCTTATTGCCTCTCCTGTGCATTATCATGTGAACCCCACTGGATCAGATATTTTTGTCTCTGATTTTACCCCTAATGCTCCAGAACATTCTACAACAATGCCTGGCACTGACTCTTGAAAATTAGTTGCTGAATGAATGAATGACAAAACAGAGGATGCTGTTTTTGACCTACAAAATCATAAAGAATAGAAAGCTTGTAAATATATCCCAACTCTACTAACAAATCAAATTGAAACCATTCACAGCCAAGGCACTTACTGCCACTTAAGGATAGTATCCCATAGTCGCTTCTGCTATTTCAGTGGTTTATAGATTTAATTTTCAGGAAAGCTGAATATACAGAGCAATGCCAGGAATATCGCATTATTTGGCGGGTATGCACAAAAGAAAAGGCAGCTTAGTTTTGGAATGACATTATGGTGTGATAGTTGGGAGTAGATAATGACTTCCTGGAAACCAGTCTAGAGAAAGCTATAAATATCAGTGAAGCATTGATTTGTTTAACATGTATTCATTAAGCATCTATTATGTGATGGAACCTAGGTACACCTGGTGAACAAGACATCACTTCTTTCCTGCTGCAGCTGTCAGTCTAGCAAGGGATCCAGGTGAGTAAACCAAAATAATGAGAAGAGATTATGAAAGCAGCGGAGGGACAGCTAACCCAGACTTGGGATGGGAGGGCTGAGAATGTTTCCTGGTGGAGGTAACATTTGAGAAGGAGGAAAATGAATATGTCGGGTAGAAAAGGGTTGGGTGGTTGTGTGGGTAAAGAAAGGGCTGAACAAGACTGCTCCAGGAAGGGCCTGGAGGGAGCAAGGTCCTTCTGAGGAGCTGAAAAGCCAATATAGTTTGAGTGAGAACTAAAACCATCCATGCGTCCTGAATCCAATCACTTCTCATCACCTGCAGTCACCCTAATGCAGGCCACCATCGTCTCTAATGGGACTACTGCAGCATCCTCCTAACAGCATCTATGCTTTATCTTATTATCACTGAGACAGACAAATGCAGCCCCTGACAGCTGGGAGCTGGTCTGGCACTGCCAGAGGGCCGTGGTGTCTTTATGACCTGGCCGGGTGCTCACAGCTGGGCCTTTGGCATTCTTTCATCCAACATAAAATGTCATAAAACCCCAACATCAAGCAAGGCCACTCTGTGACCCTGATGGATCAAGACAAAGACAGGACCACTATGTAATCGTGTCTGGACAGAGACAAAAATGTAAACATTGTCCAAACCACAAGATGACCAAACAGCCTTCCATTCTATCATGAGTTACTGTTTGACCAGTCACAGTTTTAGCCTTATTCTCTTTCTCTCATCTTAAGGTAAGATTTATTAAGAAATCAAATCACAGAATTACCCCTGCTTTCTGACAGCATCTAATCCAGAGCAAGCCCCACTTCCTTGAATCTTCTAAGCACAATCATCTAACATAAGCCCAAATCCTGTAATTTCGAATACCCTCTTACTGGAATACCCTGCAGTTCCCCGTGACTGCAGTGAATCGATAAACCCAACTTGTTTAACCACAGGCGTGTTCCTGGTGGTCTTGGGCTGAAGGACACTGACAATTTATAAACCAGGTTAAGACATTCTTCTACCCAAAACCCTTCAATGGCTTCCCATGGCTCTCAGAGTCAAAATCAAACTCCTTTCCAATACTTCATTCATTTGGCTCTTCCAACCGCTCAAACCTCACTCATTTCCTCCACGAATTTTTATGAGGATGTACCATGTGCTGGAAATCTTTCTAGACACAGGTGCATCACAGACTGCTACGTGAAGAATGGATTGGAGAAAGAAGCTGGGGCAGGAAATAGAAGCACCAGGTACGAGACTCTTTTTGTCCAGTGACACAACTAGACTGGAATCAGGGAGAAATAAGAGTAAAAAATAATGTCAGATTTGTGGTTTGGGCAACAAGGGTCAAGACGGTGTCACTTGCTGGGAGAGGAATGCAGCAAGTACGCTAAGAAAGGTTTCAGAACGGGCAGTACTAGAGAACATCTCATTTGCTAAAGAGGGCTCTTCCTCAAATATCTTCAGAAGGGGGCCTCACCAGAGCCCAGGGGGACTGCAGGATTTCTTGCCTTTGGCCTGTGAGCTGGTGCCTGTTGCTGCAAGAAACTGTTTGAATAATGTACCTATTGCAGATTCTAGTTTATATGTGTAAGGGAGACATATTTCAGTGGAGTCAGTAACTTATTTCTTATGGCCTTCTGGGCTTAAATAAAATGATGATTGGAGTAATTCAGGGTCCATGAAGTAGTGCGAAAACAGCTGCCATCTGCCATCACTCTCATTGGTAACTCATTTCCTTTTTATAATGGGCTTCCACATATATGAATTAAATTAGAATGTGCTGCTCATGTTCAGAGGAACCCGTGAATGACTTGCTTTTGTGTTACAATTCTCAGAAGTAAATTATTCAGCATTCATTGCTTGTAGGGTTTAAAGAGAAACTAAATTTATTTTGGTTCCTCCACCCTTCATTTTAGGGCATGCTTTAAGGATCCCATCACAGAGACTTGTCAGAATTGACTAATTGTGTGTTTTGCATATTTATAAACACTTTGTTATTTATTAATGGCCCATTTCAGAGATAAAATTAGCACTTTATTCACATCACCACCATTTCTCAAAGGCACTCCAACTCCTGTCTGCTGATTGAGATTGGAGTGTACATAATGACAGCACAGGTGATTGTCTTCCCAGTGCATCCCAGCAAGGGGCAAGAGCTGCCTGGACTCAATTTATCAGACCAGTTCTCTAGAGCTGCACTGTCCAAACGGTTTAGTAAAATTTAAGTTAATTAACAAGTCAAATGAAAAATCCGATCCCTCATACTGGCCACATCTCAAGCACTCAGTTGCCAGATGTGGCCTGTGGCTACCATACTGGGGAGTGCAGAGCATTTCCGTTATTGCAGAAAATTCTGTGGGTCAGGGCTACTCTGGACTGTGTGGATGCTGGAGTCCTTTTGTGGCTTTCTGGATTGATAGAATTGGGTCCTTGTAAATGGATTGGCCAGAGAGGGTGAGGGGTAAGGCGTGCCTGGCCCTATTGCAAACCCTGAATATATGCAGGATTCAATTACTTGCTACCATTTACCACCTGGTCCTATTAATATTGTGAACCCTGAAAATTTCAGGTGGGTCTCAGTTAATTTAGAAAGTTTATTTTGCCAAAGTTGAGAATGCACACCCAAGACGCAGCCTCAGGAGGTCCTGATGACATGTGTCCAAGGTGGTCAGAGCACAGCTTGGTTTTATACATTTTAGGGAGATATGAGACATAAATCAACATATGTAAAATGAACATTGGTTTGGTCTGGAAAGGTGTAACAACTCAAAGTAAAAGCAAGACAACTCGAAGTGGGGCGGGGGGGACTTCCAGGTCACAGGTAGGTGAGAGAAAATTTGGGCAAAGGAGAGTTTCTGATTAGCCTTCCCAAAGAAGGCAGTCAGGTATACATTTATCTCAGTGGGCAAAGGGATGACTTTGAATAGAATGGAGGCAGGTTTTCCCTAAGCAGTTCCCAGCTTGAATTTTCCCTTTAGCTTAGTGATTTTGGGGGCCCAAGATATTTTCCTTTCACACTATCCCCTCATACCTGGATTTACTGCAAGGGCCTTCTAACTGGTCTTCCAGCTTCCATCCTTGGCTCTTACAATCTCTTGTCCACATAGCCAGAGTGATCCTGCTCAGAACCTTCCAGTGGCATTGAGTCTCGCTCAGAGTGAAAGCCAGAGTCCTTATATGACCTCCAGGCCCTGTGTGTCTGACTTTCCACTCCCTCTGACTTGTTAATATGGGTTGGCTCTATGTCCCTACCCAAATCTCATCTAGTAACTTCCATAATTCCCACATACTGTGGGAGGGACCCAGTGGGAGATGATTGAATCATGGGGGCGGGTCTTTCCCATGCTGTTCTCATGATAGTGAATAAGTCTTATAAGATCTGATGTTTCTAAAAAGTGGGAGTTTCTCTGTACAAGCTCTCTCTTTGCCTGATGCCATCCATGTAAGATGTGACTTGCTCCTTTTTGTCTTCTGCCATGATTTGTGAAGCCTCCCCAGCCATGTGGAAGTGTGAGTCCAATAAACCTCTTTCTTTTGTAAATTGCCCAGTCTCGGGTATATCTTTGTCAACAGTGTGAGAACAGACTAATACACTTGTCTCTTGCTGCACCTGATAGTTTTCTCTGCTCCAGCCACACTGGTCTCCTTTGCACTGGCTGTCTCCTTTGCCCCAAACATTCTGCTCCCAGATGTCTGTATGTCTTGTTCCTTCACTTCCTTCAGGTCTTTGCTCAAAAGCCTTCCCTGACTACCCTATCTAAAATCCCAGCCCTTCCTCAACAACATCCTACCCATTCCAAGCTTCCCTGACCCTTGGCAGTATCTGTGTACCACATGTTTTACTTATCAGTGTTGTTTATTTTCCGATTGCTTCACTAGAATGTAAACCTTCCTGGGCAGGTTTTTGTCTGTTTTGCTTACTGTTGTATCTAGTGCTTAGAACAGTGCCTGATACATGGTGGGTGTATTAGTCTGTTCTCATGCTGCTATGAAGAAACACCTGAGACTGGGTAATTTATGAAGGAAACAGGTTTAACTGACTCACAGTTCTGCATGGCTGGTGAAGTCTCAGGAAACTTACAATCATGGCGGAAGGGGAAGCAAACATGTCTTTCTTCACAAAGCAGCAGGAGAGAGAAGTGGAGAGTGAGGGGGGAACCACTTATAAAACCATCAGATCTCATGAGAACTGACCCACTGTCGTGAGACCAGCATGGGGGTAACCACCTCCATGATTCAATTACCTTCCTCCCATGACACGTGGGGATTATGGGAACTACAATTCAAGATGCGATTTGGGTGGGCACACAGCCAAACCATATCAGTGAGTGTGAATAAATATGGAATGAATGAATCGATTTTGCAATTTAACTTCCTCCATAGGAAAGAAGAGGAAATGAGGTGAATGAAGAGGCATAATACGGATTTGAGAATGTGAGAGCCTCTGCCTCCTTCTAGAGACTTTAGGTAAGTCACTTAATTTCTTTGAGCTTGCTTCCTCACCTGTAAAATGAAAATTATAATACCTGCCTTGAAGGATTGTCGTTGGGATTAATTAGGGTGTCCCTGGCACATAGTCTGCACACAGTAATGTTAATTCAGGAGCTGTGAAATTTGGCCCAGGGCTCTTCTCCACTTACGACTGTCTGTGTGAAAACCATATCCATGTTTCTCTCACTGTGCATTTTTAAATGTCATGTTTTTATTTTAGTAGCAAAAATATTATAGATACAAATTTTGGAATATCTCGATGATGACCTTGCAACTAAGCTGGGCTGTGAGTTTTCAGAGCTCATCTTCACAATGTTTTTTCACATGTGAAAGCCAGCAATCAATGTTGATAGTCTATGAATAAAAGTTTTACAGAAATTCAATAGAGAAAAGTAGTGGAAGAAACAAGTCATGTTGTATAACATTGGTGGCATAAGTCTGCTGAGCTCAGAAAGAACCCGCACTGTACTAGACAGACTCATGCACATTTCAAGAGGGAATTTGGTTTCAGCCAAATAATGTAGTCTGTATGGTCTATCATGTTGAGTTAATGTTATTTTGAATTTTATTGTGCTTCTGTAAGAGTCCTATGCATACAGAGTTTATACCTGGTTTGATGTTTGTAATATTTAGGAGTGTAACAGAGTTCCACCAGAAAAACAGAAACCATTCTAAATATTTAGGGAAAAAAAGGCAATTCAACACTAGGAAGTGGTTACACAGGTGGTGAGATTGCTGATGGCGAGACAATCAGGAGACTGCCAGTAGGAGGAAGCCACTCTACCCCTAGGCTGGAGGGACAAAGGCAAAGCCCGGAAGCTGGGGTCACAACGAAGAGCCTGTCTGGGAGAGCTAGAGCCTTGCAGGAGATGTAGCTGTCTTCAGGGGAACTGCCTGAGGCTGGCAGAGACGGGGAGAAATACTCCAGCTTCTCCCATCCCCCTGCCCTCCACTTCTTTAATAATGCCTCCATTGGCTTAATCCAGCAGAAGCCAGCCAATGTGAAGACTGGGACATGCAGCCTGCAGGGAACAGACCCTCTCTGCTGCACACATGTGTGCATGCACACACATTCACACATACACAACACCCTGGTGATACAGAGCAGAGCAGGGACAGGCTGAAGAACACACCTGTGTGCAGACTCACCAAAGTCCAGCACATGGTGATTACATGGACAGGTGGTTGGTCCCCCAATATCCATATTTCTCCATCCAACTCTGTAGCAGCTGCTTGGTTGGGTGGGCGTGGCACACCTCCAGCTGCAGGGGTAGGCTATGATTGGCTTAGATGCCTAGACCAAGCAGAGGGACCCTGCTCCTCCTTGCCATAGTGATTGGTTACGTAAGTGATGGCCTAAGATGATCACCTCCAGACATTGCTCACCCTCAGTGACTGGTTTAGGGGTAGGCAACAGGGTTCTGTCTCATGGATATGAGCAAAAACAAGCCCAGAGCCCCCTAGTGCTCCTAGCAGCCATTGTGTGGCAGGGACAGGACAAGCTGGAAGGGGGGAGCACGGTGCTGAGTCACAGAAAAGGGAGCTAAAAACTCATCTGCACCATCCTGATAGCTAATGTACCCCAGGGGTGCTCATTTGAACCAGAATATCTCCCCCCTTTTTTTCAAGTCAGTGTTGAGTTTTTGGTTGCAACTAACACAATAATAAAACAAGTCAACACGAGGGGATTCCAAAAGAAATAAACGCATTTTAAAGGGGGTGCCTATATTATTCAAGCTTGAGAAACACTAATAACTCCTCCGCAGCTCCACATCTTGTTTCCCCACTAAGGATGACCACAAATACTGCAAAAAGCATGGGACAGATTTCCTGGAGTCCTTTGGAGGCCAGGCTGAGGAGCTTGTGAGGCTTCTGCAGCAGCTCCAAGAGGCACCCCTGCTTTCAAACCAGAAGTAGACACATGTTTGGTGAAGTGAGAGCCTTCTGGAAAGCTGTGGGTGGACAGAGCAAAATGCATGGAGAGTCTGGGCTCTACTTTAGTAATATGGGCCCAAACTGGGGCCAAAACAAGTGGAAATGAGTTTCTGCTACCATGTGGCCATTCTCTTTTTAGGTGAAGAAATCAATCGCTCAGAACTTTAACAGGTTAAAGAAACTGTCTGACTTAATAGCGGGTGAAGCTGATGTTAAATCTACTGGCTAGAATGTCAGCCCCGAAATTCCTAAAAAGAAAAGTCCTGTTGAAACAACTCCCTCGTACCACGCAAAGCAATATGTCCTGTAATTCCTGGTGGAAACCGCTAGGCTCAGCAAGAGGTTAGGGAAGGCGAGCGGGTCTAAGCATTTCTGAAGCTTCTTTCCTCTGTTGGTGTTTGGTGGTAAAGGATTCTAAACTCTGAAGATTCTGAATAGCGTCCTTTGGATTTCTGCAGACTGATCAGCCTGAGTCCTTTGTCTCCTCCTGAGTTAACTTGCGGCCAGAGGTCAACATGGTGCAGGAGAATTTAGAGTGCACCCTCCCCAGTCCCTCTGATCCTCTAAGGCTTGTCTGCTAGTGAGAATGGAGGATTTCTGTTAGAATCACTGCTACAGACTGGACAGGCTGGACTACTGCTAAGAGTTGCTATTTCTGAATCCTTAAAGGTTGGCATGAGCCATCTGGGTTTTACTTCAGTCCCTTCAGAAGAGTAGGCACAAGTGTTCCACTTTTCCCTGATCGGGGTGCTGGGAGTTTTCCTGGGAGCAGAGACTGAAATTTGGCAGGACAGAGGAGCAGAGAGGTGAGGCTGATGTTTCCCTGGTGCAGGCATTGTGGGGAGAGTTTTTCATGGAGTACCTTCAGCCTTAGCCTCAGAGATTTGGGGTCTCCTGGACTATAGTGGATTTGCCTTTGACCTGTCCAGAGCACTTTCCACTGGGAAGTTTTGCATTTGGAGCTATCTCTGAAACCTCCATCATCCCACAACATTTGATTTTTATTGTTCAGGGAGCAATTTTAGGGCAACCTGGTTGATGCTTCCATTAGATGTGGTATCAGCTAGACTTAGTTTTCTTCTTTCCGGTGGTGGTGGGGACAGCAGGTAAACTGGGGATGTGAGGATATAGGACTTTTACAGGACTTCCAAGTAGCAAGGTTTTCAGTCTCTTCTTTGGCTCCATGTCTGAGTTCCCAACACATTGTCCTGGTGTTTTTTGCTTGGATTCTCAAACAATTCCTTAGTCTGTCTTTGAGCATGGAGTCATCTCATTTCTGAGGCTTAGGAAAAATTTATTGACTATATGAAGGGCTTTTCAGAAGGTCTCAGATAACAGGGGGATATCTTAATCTGCTCAGTTCACACAGACTGACCAATACTCTTCACATCATTCCGAATGAGGTTTGGAACTGACCATGATAACCAGCAACTCAGTCATGATGTTGGGATGGTCAGTACTTGATTGTCACTGGAGGCACTGGAGGCAAGAGCCTTCAGGTTGTGCTGCTACGGCATCAGGAGAGACAGACTTTCCATTCTGTGGTGTGGTTACTTCAGTAAAACTGTGCAGTGTGATAATATTTCTGAACTCCCAACCTTTATGTTTTTTACCCTCCTCGTATCTCTTCTTAACCCTTTCCACCACTGAGGTGGCCAGAGCTTTCTGGGTCTTTTGCCCCAGGGGTGTGGACAGGGTTTAAAGCCAAACAAAGAGGAACTCCCTGGATTTTAGCCTCCCAAAGCTGAAGCCCATAGTGAAAGCCTGCTAGTGAGCAAAGCATTTTGGAGGAACATGAGAAAGAGTGAGGCTTATTCTACCGAGTCTAGAGAATATGTGGTTGGGCTCAGGGAAGGAAGGAGAGATGAAGGGAAATCCAAATTGTCTAGGGATCCTGCTCCTGTGCCCTTCTTCCTGCTGGGGAAGCAGTATATTAGCCTGTTCTTGCATTGCTATAAAGAAATACCTGAGACTGGCTGATGTATAAAGAAAAGAGGTTTAATTGGCTCATTGCTCCACAGGCTGTACAAGAAGCACGGCAGCATCTGCTTAGAAATTTCTTCGGCCAGATACCCTAAATCATTTTTCTCAAGTTCAAAGTTTCACAAATCTCTAGGTCAGGGGCAAAATGCCACCAGTCTCTGCTAAAACATAATAGGAGTCACCTTTGCTTTAGCTCCCAACAAGTTCCTTATCTCCATCTGAGACCCCACAGCCTGGACCTTATTGTCCATATCACTATCAGCATTTTTGTCAAAGCCATCCAACAAGTCTCTAGGAAGCTCCAAATTTTCCCACATTTTCCCGTCTTCTTCTGAGGCCTCCAAAGTGTTCCAAACTTCTGCCTGTTACTCAGTTCCAAAGTCACTTACACATTTTTGGGTATCTTTTCTTCAATGCCACTCTTTACTTGTACCAATTTAATGTATTAGTTCATTTTCACTCTGCTGATAAAGACATACTGGGCGATTTACAAAAGAAAGAGAGGTTTAATGGACTTACAGTTCCATGTGGCTGGGGAGGTCTCACCATCATGACAGAAGGCAAGGAGGAGCAAGTCACTTCTTACATGGATGGCAGCAGGCAAAGAGAGAGAGAGAGTTTGTGTAGGGGAATTCCTCTTTTTAAAACCGTCAGATCTCGTGAGACTTATTCACTATCACGAGAAAAGCATGGGAAAGATCCACCCCCATGATTCAATTACCTCCCACTGGTCCCTCCCCCAACACATGGAAATGAGATGAGATTTGGGTGGGGACACAGCCAAACCATATCACCCATTCATAAGAAACCATCCCCATGATCTAATCACCTCCCATCAGGCCCCACCTCCAACATTGGGGATTATAATTCAACATGAGATTTGTGTGAGGACACAGGTCCAGGGGGAATGGTTGCACAGAGCCCATGAAGATATGCAGCTTTATGGAGATGTCCATGCTCCACTGGCACAGGGAGGACCAGAGGGATTCCAGTGCTCCCAAACTTGGCATGAAAGGAGTACAGAAAGTTGCAGGGCCAACAGCATTAGATACCAGCAAAAGGGGTGTATCCATGAGCACTTGGAAGGACAGATGTCTGAGAGACAGACAGAATGTAACATGAATCAGGGATGTTTGTAGGAACAAATGACTTAGGTTGATAGCAAGGACTTCTCTTCTTTTCCCTCTGTTTTGCCACCTACCCATCAGGTACCTTGCCCAGGAGTCCTATAGAATGTTGAGTCTATACTGCCCAAAGCCAAAGCTAGGGATCCCCTCAAATAGCGTTAAATCTGGGCTACCTCAGCTGCTAGCATAGTTCCATGTGGTTGTGGAAACTTCATAAAAATGCCTCTTATGGGTGGTCAGATGCCAAGATGATGCATTTCCCCGGGCTGATTCAGCCCTATGTTCAGTGTGTGGCTTACCATGCAGGGCACAGGCTGAATTTCAGCTCCTATAGAAGCTCTCAGCTGAACAGGGCTTAACCTGTGCAGCCAAATGTGGAGGCCCTGTTTAGACTGAGGTTCAAACCCTCCAGGTGACTTTAGATCACCTATAGCTGTGTAGAAACAAGCATTTCTCACCCAATAAGAGAGAGCAATTCAGTGATGTGTTAGCAGTACCCTGGGCTAGACATCAGAAGATTCACTTCTGGGAAATGCCATTTGTTCTCTGTGTGAATCAGCATTGAAACTTGGAACCTCAGTTTCCTCATCTGTTAAATGGGGGAGAAGAGCTCCTGCTTTTACTTGCACAGCTGTAGTTTGGGTCAAATTCAGAGATATCCAGGAGGCTGTTTTGGGAGTGATGACTAGGGCTGAGCCACTAAAGTTCAAGAAGCCACGGAAGGAGGTGAGATGATGGTGTGAGTGCTTTTTTTTTTTTTTAAAGGGGTCTCGCTCTGTTGCCCAGGCTGGAGTGCAGTGGTGTGATCTCGGCTCACTGCAACCTCCACCTCCCAGGTTCAAGTGATTCTCCTGCCGCAGCCTCATTTTTTGTATTTTTAATAGAGATGGGGTTTTGCTATGTTGGCCAGGCTGGTCTCAAACTCCTGACCTCAAGTGATCCACCTGCCTTGGCCTCCCAAAGTGCTGGGATTACAGGTGTGAGCCACTGTGCCCAGCCAGTGTGAGCACTTTTGAGCAAGATGTAAAGGTCAGGGGCCAAGGAACCCGTTTTTGTGGTAGGCTGAGACTGCAGTTGGAGAGCAAGTGCAGGAGGAGGGGCCCTGGGCTGCACAGTGACCCAGGAGCTGGCCCAGGAGGGGCCTACAGGGCGTCCTTCAGAACACTGTGGGTGGGAGGTAAGATTTTGCTGGGGCAGATGAAGTCTGGGCCCACCACCATTTGTTATAAATGGGCCCCATTTGGGCCGTGTGGCTTGTCACATGCAACTGCAATGTTAGAGAGCTGAGTCAGGAGCCTGACTGTGGCAGTCCAGGTCCAATCAGGAGATGGAAACTACACAGCGGAAAGAAACTACAAAGAGAGAAAGTCTAACATAAAGAATGATTACGACAAAGGAGTAACTATAGGTGTAAGCAAACTTGTCACGGCTCCCTGTGACTAAAAGCGCCTACCCGAGGAAGGAAAAACTTGCTAGGGGTTAGGACTTCAGGGGTGAAGGGGTGGGAAGCAACGGAGTCTTCTGGTTTGGTCTGGAGTTGCTGGACAAGCAACAGGCCTTGTCTGAAGTGCAGAGAAGGGAGCAGCAGTGACTGGGTGTGCACATAGAGACCAGACGCTAGTGGGCTGGAACTTTTGGAGCATGTGACCCATGCATGGGCTTTGGTTTCCATGTTAAGGGGGCTGCAGAAAGGTGATCGTCCATCCAGCAAGGCTGCAGAGTCACAGAGGGACTTCAGGTGGGTGGAAGAGTGGGGAGAGGCAAGGACACAGGTTCACTAGATGCCCTCACACCACCTCCAACTGGTGCTGGAAACAGCAGGAGAGCCAGTTTCTCCTGCAGTGCTCCCTGCTAAGGAGGCTGACCTCATGTTTACTATAAAAAAGACCATGTACCTGGCACTCACCCAGGCTAAGGTCCACTAGCTGCCTGCCTGGCTGTTTTATAAAACCCTAAAGGAAACAATCTTTAAAAAACGATGAGCTATCTCTTTCAGGTTACAATTTATTTTACATAATTTTGTTATTTTAGAAAAACATCCCAAGGTAATGTAAATCAGTCCAACCATTGTGGAAGACAGTGTGGCAATTCCTCAAAGATCTAGAAGCAGAAGTACCATTTGACCTAGCAATCCCATTACTGGCTACATATCGAAAGGAATAAAAATCATTCTATTATAAAGATAAATGCATGCATATCTTTGCAGTGGTATTCATAATAGCAAAGATATAGAATCAAACCAAATGCCCATCAGTGATAGACTGGATAAAGAAAATCTGGTACATATATACCGTGGAATACTATGCAGCCATAAAAAAGAACAAGATCATGTCCTTTTCAGGGACAAGGATGGAGCTGGAAACTGTTATCCTCAGCAAACGAACACAGGAAAACCAAAAACTACATGTTCTCACTTATAAGTGGAGCTGAACGATGAGAACACGTGAACACATGGCAGGGGGAACAACACACACTGAGGCCTGCCGGGGGCAGGGTTGGCAGAAGTTAGAGCATCAGGAAGAATAGCTAATGCGTGCTGGGCTTAATACCTAGATGATGGGTTGATCTGTGCATCAAACCACCATGGCACATGTTACACATGTACATCCTACACATGTACATCCTACACATGTACATCCTACACATCCTACAACCTACACATGTACATCCTACACATCCTACAACCTGCACATCCTACACATGTACCCAGGAATTTAAAATAAAAGTTGAAGAAAAAAATTAAATTAAAAATTCTTTTTTTTTTTTAATTATACTTTAGGTTTTAGGGTACATGTGCACAATGTGCAGGTTTGTTACATATGTATCCATGTGCCATGTTGATTTCCTGCACCCATTAACTCGTCATTTAGCATTAGGTATATCTCCTAATGCTGTCCCTCCCCCCTCCCCCCACCCCACAACAGTCCCCGGAGTGTCATGTTCCCCTTCCTGTGTCCATGAGTTCTCATTGTTCAATTCCCACCTATGAGTGAGAACATGCGGTGTTTGGTTTTTTGTCCTTGCGATAGTTTACTGAGAATGATGTTTTCCAGTTTCATCCATGTCCCTACAAAGGACACGAACTCATCATTTTTTATGGCTGCATAGTATTCCATGGTGTATATGTGCCATATTTTCTTAATCCAGTCTATTGTTGTTGGACATTTGGGTTGGTTCCAACTCTTTGCTATTGTGAATAGTGCCGCAATAAACATACGTGTGCATGTGTCTTTATAGCAGCATGATTTATAGTCCTTTGGGTATATACCCAGTAATGGGATGGCTGGGTCAAATGGTATTTCTAGTTCGAGATCCCTGAGGAATCGCCACACTGACTTCCACAATGGTTGAACTAGTTTACAGTCCCACCAACAGTGTAAAAGTGTTCCTATTTCTCCACATCCTCTCCAGCACCTGTTGTTTCCTGCTTTTTTAATGATGGCCATTCTAACTGGTGTGAGATGGTATCTCACTGTGGTTTTGATTTGCATTTCTCTGATGGCCAGTGATGATGAGCATTTCTTCATGTGTTTTTTGGTTGCATAAATGTCTTCTTTTGAGAAGTGTCTGTTCATGTCCTTTGCCCACTTTTTGATGGGGTTGTTTGTTTTTTTCTTGTCAATTTGTTTGAGTTCATTGTAGATTCTGGATATTAGCCCTTTGTCAGATGAGTAGGTTGCAAAAATTTTCTCCCATTCTGTAGGTTGCCTGTTCACTCTGATGGTAGTTTCTTTTGCTGTGCAGAAGCTCAAGGTTACATATGCACACACACATATGTAAATTGACCAGAAAAAAGCATGACAGTATAGGTTAAGGGAGCAAACGAGACCACAGACTATTATGATCCAAACTTTGTTAAACATAAGTCATTGTCAGTATATACGTATAGCCAAATACCTGGATAGATGCATAAAGAAATGCTGGCCTGTTTTTTTCTCTAGTAGTATGGATAATTTGTTTTTCTTTGAGCTCATCTGTGCTTTCCAATTTTCTACAATAAACTTGGTTTACTTGTGCATTAAAAATAGAAGAAAGAAGAAAGAAAGAGAAAGAGAAAGGAAGGAAGGAAGGGAGGAAGGACGGGAGGAAGGAAGGAAAGAATGAAGAAAGAAAGGAAGAAAGAGAAAGAAAAAGAGGAAGGAAGAAAGAAAGAAAAGGAAAGAAAGAAGAAAGGAAGGAAGGGGAAGAAGGAAGGAAGAAAGAAAAGGAAGGAAGGAGGGATGGAGGGAAAAAGGAAGGAAGGGCAAGAGGAAAGGGAGGGAGGATGAGAGGGAGGAAGAAAGAAAAGGAAGGAAGGAAATAAGAAAGGGAAGGAAGAAACGAAGGAAAGGGAGGAAAGAAGCGGGAAGGAAAGGAGGAAGGAAAAGCAGGGGAAGGAGAACGACCTTGAGCTAACCCGGACAACATGAAATGTGAAGATGTACAGAAGTGCTCAGCATGGGTGAGCATCTAACAAATCTTAGTTCCCCCACCTTTGCTTTGCCAGGCGGAGTGAGAGCTGCCACATTCTCCTTCTTAGGCTCTGTCACCTGTGACCTCAGAGGCATGTTCTGGCCCTCAAGCTGCTTTTTGAGGATAGCTGTGGCCTTGGACAATCCTAAAGCTGCAAAACCATTCAGCAGCTGGGTGGACAGGAGGTCAGAACTCAGTTTGTTTGGCCTGGCTAAGCAGGTTACACTTTTATTAGACATAAACCTAGAAAAAAGCCTCAACCTGGGGAAAGATTTCTATTTAGAGCCAGGAAACTAGGCCACTTCTAAGATCAGTGACCTACATTTCCTGCTATAGAAATTTAAGATGAAATAGCGGTTGTTGCCATGCATGTGGGCGCTGAAACTCCATCAAAGGGCGGGCAGACAAGAAGAGGAGGAAGAAAGGGCGGCAGGCAGGGAATTTTAAAGAGCTGCAGTATTTGAAATCTTTTAAAACCAAGCCAACAATATTTAATAATGGAAGAAAAGTGAGTATCCCAACTGTGTATTTGTTTTCCGGGAAGAGCAATGTTTGCTAACTGGTAGCTCCTTCAGCAGGTAAAAAATCCATTTTATTCTGAGGCCTGTTAAAAAATGACATCTCCCCCAGGCCCCTGCCAGCCGCCCACAAAGACAAATCTTGGTGCCTCACGCTGGCTGCCAGCCGTCTGCTTTTTGTTATAGACTTCTGAGAAACTGTTTGCTTGATCTCATTGATCTGGGCTCTTTAGACTGGACCCTGTGGAGCCTCTAAGGTTAATGGGCTCTTGGGGCCTGAATTCCCATGAATCTTGGTGGTTGGGGGCAGTGGTTGTCTAGAAAAAGAAAAAGAAAATGACAATAATGTACAGTGCTTTCTTATAATCCATAGCAGCCACATTGTGGAGTTGGATGGGTCAGGGCCAACATTTAGGTTGTAACAACCAGATAGAAAGCTCCCAGGCCTGTGATCATTTCATTCTTCTTCCACTCATACTGGATTCTCTGTGATGTTTATAATGCGGACACAAAGAGACCATTGCATCCTTATCTGTGGTAGAATTTCAAATATTCCCCAATATCTAGCTCTCCTCTAATTCCGGTTCACTGAGCATTGGAATTTCCCATGTCAGTGGTTCCGGTCATTGTATGTAGCAGAAGTAACTTGATAGGCGTTGCATTAAATGCTGATGCTGGATCCCTTAGCCCCCACTTTTCTGCATACCCAACAGCCTTATGGAAGAAGCCAAAATAACGGGAAGGTATAGCCCCTGTCCTCTGGGTCTCAGAGTAAGGATGACATGGAGCCAACTCTCCTCATCCCCAACCCTGCTTGGGCAGGTAGCATCAGTGAGAAATAGTCCTTTGTTGTTTTAAGTCACTGAGACATGGAGGTGGCTTGGAAGCCTGTCCTGACTCATGCAGTATCATATTAACTCATTCTTGGAACCAGTTACTGGCTTTGCCAATGAACTTAAAAACTAAAACAAAGAAAAAACAAAACAAAAGAAATAAATGAATGCCTAACGTGTGCTGTGCTTATTGCTGGAGACAGTAGGGATATAACATTCACTGCCTCTGGGGTCACATGGCCTCCTCTTTTCTGTCTGCGTCTCAAATCTTTCCTTGCCTTTCTCTTAAAAGAACAAATGTCATTGAATTTAGGGTCCACCGGGACAACCCAGGATAATCTCATCTCAAGATCCTTAATTACATCTGCAAAGACCCTTTTTCCAAATAAGTTTATATTCACAGGTTCTCAGTGGACGTATCTTTCAGGGGTCACTGTTGAATCCACTACATGAACACTTTCCCAGGGCCAGCTACTAGGCCACGCAGTTTAACTTTTCACCTAACTTACTCTCTGGTTAAGTCTCTAAAGTAGGTATTATCGTGTTCATTTTAAAGGCCATGAAACTGAGTTTGAGGGAAGTGAAAAAACGTGTCCTAGGTTACACAAAGGTGGGAGCCAGGAGTTACACCCAGGTCTTATTCCTCAACTGAGGGGTTTCACATATCAATATCTCTCTCCAAATGGATGTTATCTTCTTCAAACCACTGTTGCTTAAAAGATTTCTGGAACTCCTCTGCTTCAAGCCACGCAAGAGAAGCCTGCCTGGTTGCATTATGACCATCACAACTTGAATGTATTTGGTTTTAGGCAGCTTTATTTTCATGTGATGTAGCTCACAGATTAAATTCTGCTTACAGTGAACAGGCCACAGCATTTGACGAATCATAGCCTATGGCTTCCTCAAAACACTAATTACTCAAAAGCCTGTTAACCTGTTGAAACCCAGCCAAAGGCTTTGATATCCCATGGAGAGGCCAAGGTAGAGATAAGACCATTTGAAATGCCCCAATACAAGGTGGGTGGTCCCCTGGTGTGACCTTTCTACTATGTTCCATGATGTCTGGAATGCATCTAGATGTGGCCTGTTAGCCAAACATACATGAGTGGAGTCTGTATGTGTGTCTGTGTGCACACAGTATGTCTTTCTTTTCTCCATAAATCCAGTCTGAGTCATCATACACTACTGACTCCATCCCCAACAGCCACCTCCTGTCTCCTTTGCTAGAAATGCCTCCTCTCCTTTCTTTGCTAGAGGCTACATGACATCCAGAGTTGTGAAGTCAGCTCTACTGGTGGGGAAACAATTGCTGACCTGGAGATTCAGAACAGAATGATCAAAAACAGCTGTGATTTAACCAGCCATGCCTGGAACTTCCTACCTCTGGACTCAGTGCAAGATCATCAATGCCTTTATCTGAATTTTGTGCTACCTACTCCAACAGCATCCTGTCTGATAACAGGAATTATAACAACAATAATGTAACATTCGGCTGGGCGCGGTGGCTCACACCTGTAATCCCAGCATTTTGGGAGGCCGAGGTGGGCAGATCACAAGGTCAGGAGATCGAGACCATCCTGGCTAACATGGTGAAACCCCATCTCTACTAAAAAATACAAAAAAAACAACAAAAAATTAGCTGGGCATGGTGGTGGGCACCTGTAGTCCCAGCTACTCAGGAGGCTGAGGCAGAAGAATGGCATGAACTCGGGAGGCAGAGCTTGCAGTGAGCCGAGATCACGCCACTGAACTCCAGCCTGGGTGACAGAGGGAGACTCCATCTCAAAAAAAAAAAAAAAAAAAGTAACATTCGTTGAGCATGTAATATATGCTAGAGACTCTTCATAGATGATCACATTTAATTTTCACAACAATACTATAACACAGGTATTATTATTTCCATTTTACAGATGAGGAAACCAAGGTGAAGAGAGGGTCCATAATGTACCCAAGGGCACATAGTGTAACTGAGGCAGGATTTGAACTCAGAGATATGTGCTTAACCCCTACACTAGGCTGGCTCTCATTGAATGACCATCTTGAAGCTATCCTCATAGGGCTAACAAGAATTCCGGAGAGAAATATATTTATAATTAAGCTCAAATCAGGCTGCAATTTGACCCACTTGCTTGTAACTAGATACTGACTATTTGCTTCCCTGTTGTTCCTATAGACAGGATTTCTGAGATTAGAATCATAAGACTTTTGTTTTAGATAGATAGGATTTCTGATCTTACATTCATAAGGCTTTTGCTTAAGAATTGCTTAAGATGTGTTTTGAGATCCAGAATTCCAGTGAAATAGCTGACACCAACTAGTTTGAAGACCCTATAGAGGAGTGGAATCAGCATGAGAATAGAGCTTCTTCATCTCCCTGTCCCGTGACTTCATCCTGTACTCTTCAACCAGTCACAGTTTTTGGACCTATCTCCACACTTCTGGCCACTCCAAAACACTTAAAAACCCTAACCCCAAACTCCACAGGGAGATGGATTGGAGGTTTACTCACAGCTCCTCATTCGGAGGCCCTGCTGTTAAACCTCTTTCTCTGCTGCAACCTGGTGTCTGGCCATGGTATTGCCGTGATATTTACTTGCCATGCATATCAGGCAACAGACCTATTATGGTTACAGTCTGGGAATCCTTCTCCCCCACTTTCCCTTGTCATTGTGTATTACTCTGCTCTCTTCTACCCCTTCTTAGATCACTGATTATATTAGTCCATGTTCACACAGTTATAAAGAACTACCTGAGCCTGGGTTATTTATAAAGAAAAGAGGTTTGACTCACAGTTCTGTGTGGCTGGGGAGGCCTCAGGAAACTTACAATCATCATGGTAAAAGGCGAAGGAGAAGCAAGACAGGTCTTACATTATGGCAGGAGAGAGAAAGAGGGGTGGAGGGGAAGTGCCACACTTTTAAACCACCAGATCTTGTGAGAACTTACTCACTATCACGATAACAGCATGGGGGAAATTGCCCTCATGATCCAATCACCTCCCACCAGGTCTCTCCCTTGACATATGGGGATTGCAATTTGAGATGAGATTTGGGTGGGGACACAGAGCTAAGCCATATCACTGCAATAGACCCTAGGGACATGCCAAGAGTCCAAGGAGACCTTCATCCAGTGTTCAGTCTGCCAAACCATTTTTCTGCTAATATTGACCACCTTCTTGGTAAATGAGTGAGGGAATAGGAAGCCTTATCTTACCACCTGTTTTGTTAGTTCTTCCTGAGATGGATAAGCTATTTCCACTGGGTAAGTAATCTCAGTTCTTAGGCCCTTGGGCACAGAATAGATGTTTTCTCCTTGGAAGGAGGACATCAAATTTATTATCTGAGAGGAAGGAATGCTTGGAATCTCTTCCTTCTTTTGAGGCACTGGATTGAGAAGGATCCTTACTCTCTGATAAGCTAGTCGTGCCTGCAGAGGGCTTGGGTGAGATGGAGGGTAGGGTGTGTGCTATGTGTTTGCCATTCTTGCCATGGCAAATAAAGAGACATTAAACTCAACAGAGAAAGAGACTTTATTTCTAGATTGAGTGGCAGTGGAGGGTTCTACCTTTAAGTTAACTTTGCTTTGAATATCACCCCACGGGTGAAAAAGAAAAAGTGTGATGTAAATGGCAAGGAAGAAGCACCTGTATGAGGTGGTTTTCCAAATCTCTTGGCATCCTAATTACAGGGTTAAATTGGTGGAGAAGCCCTATTCCCACAGGTTAAAAGCAAATTTTAAATTAGTCCAAATTTAATGGCCACAGATTCGTGATCAAATGGTTTTCATTTAATGAGATTTTACTATCTAGCATCTGTATCTATAGATATTATTTTTAAAAATTTATTTATTTATTTATTTATTTATTTATTTATTTATTTATTTTCAGATGGAGTCTGGCTCTGTCGCCCAGGCTGGAGTGCAGTGGTGAGTCTCAGCTCACTGCAACCTCCACCTCCCAGGCTCAAGAGATTCTCCTGCCTCAGCCTCCTGAGTAGCTGGGATTACAGGCATGCGCCACCATATCTGGCTAATCATTGTGTTTTTAGTAGAGATGGGGTTTCACCATGTTGGCCAGGCTGGTCTCAAACTCCTGACCTCAGGTGATCTGCCCACCTTGGCCTCCCAAAGTGCTGGGATTATAGGCGTGAGACACCGCACCTGGCCTATATCTATAAATGTTATTTTTAAATGAATGCATTCTGTGAGTAGAGGCTTAGAAGAAAAATGGATCAATAGTTTAGTGCAGTCATTGGATTTCAATAGAAATCCTTTCCAACTCCTGCCTGTATTGCTGTTACCAGTTTTTAGCGCCATCTTTGAAGCTGTCTTTGTTTTACTTGTTGTGGTCACGGGGAGTTACTGGCTCCTTTGTTCACCAGGAGTCTGAGACTCACTGTGGTCATTCCTGTGGGAACAGCTTCATCAGAAGCTAGTCTGGAGAAACTCCAAGAATGTGGTGTACTTCAATGTCCTGAAAGTATGCTTCTTGATGGGGGTGGGTGGGCTGGCCAGTGGAGGTTGGGTGGTTCTCCCAAGCCTTACAACAGTGTGCTTTTAATGAATTACAACTGCTCCCATTTTGTTGTCATCAGGTTTTAGGGTACTTGTCAAAGAAGCCCCCCCAAGTGCCCCCCAAGGCTTGTCCAACAAAACAAAACAAAACAAAACAAAAACAAACAAACAAAAACACTCCAACCTGCTTTTCTATTTCCTTCTTTGGTTCCCTTTCTGCTCAAAGGATCTTGCAAGATTATGAAATAACTGGTACTTTTCTTTCCAGCCTTTCTTTGCTGCACTCTATTTGCTCTCTGTGGAAACTCCCCAAAAAATCTATGGGGAGCTTTCCATTTCTGAGCATTTCCTATGATTCAGGCCTGTCTGGGCAATTTATATTCATATTAGCACTCGTTTAAATTCTCTAAGTTTCTATGCTATTTTAAAGAGGAGGGAAACTGAGGCTCAGGGAGGTTAAGTAACTTTGCAGTTTCCTCCTATTCAACTCAGGTCTGAAATCATCTCTGTGGCACGTCCTCCCCAGGCCGCCTCTTGCCTGCTCTGAGACCCCTGATTTCTCCTCCTGCCCCCTACAGCATCTACTTTCCGCAGGCGAGACCTTCCTAGCCATTATCCTTTGTTCTCATTGGTTTTCTATTCCATCATTTCCCCTGATGGCAGAGTGCTGCCTCTTTAAAATACAAATCCAATCACATTCTCCCCTGGCATAAATTATATATAGTTCCCCATTGCTTTCCAAGAATCCAAGCCCTGCCTCTCTGGCCTGGCATGGCCTTTGCCCTTCACACTCCTGCCCATTGCTCTCTCTCCCCTTCCCTCATCCCCACCAGTTACATTCATCCTTGTGCTTTGTACAGAATTACTGGCAGCACCTAGCATTCCCTCACTTCTCTTTTACCATCATTCCTTTGCTCATAATATTCTCTCCTGCCTAAAATGAGCAAGTTTCTGCCCATCCTTCCACCGAAGAGTCACTGCTTCCAGGAGCCATTCTCATTGCAGGTGCCCAGCTGCCATAGGCCATACTGTGTAGGACTCCCTTTCAGCAGGACAGCCAGGTCTCTGACCTGGGCTTGGTGCTGCAGATTCCCCTCCTCCAGCTGAGCCCCTGCCCACCTAGCACCTCCACCCTCTCATCTAGACCACAACCTGGCTGTCAGGATTCAGGAATTATCTGCCCAAAGGGACCGAACCTGTTTTCAGGGCCTGAGAGGTCAGGCTCTGCACTCTGAGGTCAGAGGGACGGCCAAGGGGAGGTCACTTTAGGGAGAGAGGTTCTTTGTATGAACGGAGCTTGGACTTATAGGCTGGCTTGGACACAAACGTGCATTTGAGGCCTTTTTCTGATGTCCCATGAAGCCAGGGTGGGAATGGAAAGGCGTCAAGCTGGGACTGAAAACACCCCTTTTCTTGGCACTACAAACATTTCCTAAGTCCCATCCTTACCACTGGGCTTCTTTTCCTTTTTCTTGAGAAGGGACGCTACCACCTGAGGTGGAACCTTGTTACAAGCTGCACTGGAAGAATTCTGGGAGTCAGACTACAGATGAGCATCTAGAGCGAGGAGTTTTATTTTGGTTGAGAAAGAGTTGAATCTGGATTGGAAGGTCAGTCTTGGGTGGGGCTGGTCAGAATGCATGGTCAAAAGACAGTGCCTTTGAATTATTGTCAGCGCCACGAGACTTTCAAGTGGCACTTCAGAAGGTTGAGTTGAGGGCCACATCTTGCCGGGGCCTTTCTCTGAGTGCTACACCATGGAAAATCACCCTCTCAACTGCCTGTGCTCACTTTCCATGGCTGAAGCAGATATATCCCCTGCCAATACACTTTAAAAGGGACAGTGACAAGCTGGAACTTTCCAGAGTAAAGCCAACAGGAGTCTAGGTGGGTGCCATAGAAGGAGTTGGAGATGTTTGCTCAGAAGAGGAGACTGACCCAGCAGGCAGGGCAATTATCTTCTAATCAATAGTGTATATGATTCAGATGATGAAATACCAGGTAAATAACTGGTCAAAGAGCTCGTGATGCTTGATGAATTGAAAGAAGCAATTTGCAGAATAGTATGCTTAGTGTGTTCTCATATTTTGTTTAAAAATGTTAACAAATGTGTATGTGTGTGTATATTATCTATGTATCATCTATCATGTATCTATGTATCTATATATGTATGTATGTATCTATCTCTCTATGCACCCATTGGATATAATGTTTCAGAAGTAGAACAGTTTAGAAAACTCAGTTTTTCAGTTTATGAAAATGGATTTCTTAAACATTTACATCTAAACTTAACAAAACTAGACTCTCCTTTTCTATGAGGAAAACCTGTAATCTTGCAATCACAGGGCACTTATTTCATTTCTGGCCTTAACTTTCACGCACGTCCGTGTGAAGAGACCACCCAAACAGGCTTTATGTGAGCAAAAAGGCTGTTTATTTCACCTGGGTGCAGGCGGGCTGAGTCCGAAAAGAGAGTCAGCGAAGGGAGACAGGAGTGGGGCCGTTTTATAGGATTTGGGTAGGTAAAGGAAAATTACAGTCAAAGGGGAGTTGTTCTCTGGCGGGCAGGAGTGGGGGTCACAAGGTGCTCAGTATGGGAGCTTTTGAGCCAGGTTGAGCCAGGAGAAGGAATTTCACAAGATAATCTCATCAGTTAAGGCAGGAACAGGCCATTTTCACTTCTTTTGTGGTGGAATGTCATCAGTTAAGGCAGGAACCGGCCATCTGGATGTGTACGTGCAGGTCACAGGGGATATGATGGCTTAGCTTGGGCTCAGAGGCCTGACATTCCTGTCTTCTTATATTAATAAGAAAAATAAAATGAAATAGTGGTAAAGTGTTGGGATGGCGAAAATTTTGGGGGATGGTATGGATAGATAGTGGGCGATGTTTCTCAGGGCTGCTTCGAGCGGGATTGGAGGCGGCGTGGGAACCTAGAGTGGGAAAGATTAAGCTGAAGGAAGATTTTGTGGTAAGGGGTGATATTGTGGGACTGTTAGAAGAAACGTGTCGTGTAGAATTATTGGTGATGGCCTGGATACGGTTTTGTATGAATTGAAAAACTAAACAGAGTAAGAGAAGGAGAAAAACAGGTATTAAAGGTCTAAGAATTGGGAGGACCTAGGACATCTAATTAGAGAGTGCCTAAGGAGATTCAGCATAGTCCTGCCAGCAAAGATTGTTTATTTACTTCAAGAGTTAAGAGTGGCAGTTTGGGGATAGCACCAGGAGATATCAGCTGTGATGGCTTGGAGAAACAGTGTAAACCGGCAGTGTAAACAAGAGCAGGGCATGTATGAGTAGTTGAGAACGGTGAATAGGAGTATGACTAGTCAGAAGATAGTAGGGATGACAAGTTTTTTTGGGCACAGTCCAAGTTGGTCTGGTGTCTGGAATGAGACTGGGGCTTAATAAAAAAAGCAGCGTCCATACAGGAGCTCAAATGGGCTGTACCCTGTAGCATTCTGAGGACAGGCCTGAATTCTGAGAAGGGAAAGTGGTAAAAGTATTGTCCATTACTTTTTAAGTTGGTGGCTGAGCTTGGTGAGGTGTTTTTTTTAAAAGACCTTAGTCCGTTCTACTTTTCCTGAACACTGAGGACCGTAAGGGATATAATGGTTTCACTGAATACCAAGAGCCTGAAAAACGGCTTGGCTGATTTGACTAATAAAGGCTGGTCCGTTATCAGACTGTGTAGAGGTGGGAAGGCTAAACTGAGGAATTATGTCTGAGAGAAGGGAAGAAATGACTGCGTGGCCTTCTCAGACCCTGTAGGAAAGGCCTTTACTTATCCAGTGAAAGTGCCTACCTAGACTAAGAGGTATTTTTGTTTTCTGACTCGCAGCATGCTGAGTAAAGCTAACTTGCCAGTCCTGGGTGGGGGCAAATCCCTGAGCTTGATGTGTAGGGAAGGGAGGGGGCCTGAATAATCCCTGAGGAGTAGTAGAATAGCAGATGGAACACTGAGAAGTTATTTCCTTGAGGATAGATTTCCATGACGGAAAGGAAATGAGAGGTTCTAAGAGGTGGGCTGGTGGCTTGTATTATAGCATAGCCTGCCTTTGCTGGTGTGTGGCCATTAGGCCTGGTGTAACTGCCATCAATAAACCAAGTGTGATCAGGGTGAGGAACAGGAAAGAAGGAAATATGGGGAAATGGGGTGAATGTCAGGTGGATCAGAGAGATACAGTCATAGGGGTCAGGTGTGGTATCAGGAATAATGTGGGAGGCTGGATTGAAGTCCCGGCCAGGAACAATGGTAATTGTGGGAGACTTAACAAAGAGTGAGTACAGCTGAAGAAGCTGGGGAGCAGAAAGTATATGTGTCAGGTGTGAGGAAGAAAATAGATTTTGGAAGTTATGAGAACTGTAGAGAGTGAGTTGAGCATTGTTTGTGATTTTAAGGGCCTCTAAAGTATTAGGGCGGCAGCAGCCACTGCACGGAGACATGATGGCTGGCCTAAAACAGTAAGGTCAAGTTGTTTGGACAAAAAGCCTGCAGGACACGATCCCAGTCCTTGTGTAAGAATTCTGACTGCACAGCCCTGCACTGCAGCTGTGGGTAATGAAAAGGGTTGGGATGAGCCAGGGAGAGCTAGAGTGGGGGCAGTCTCTAAAGCTGTCTTCAAGGAACAGAAAGAGGATTGGGGAAAGGATTTAGGATCTATGGGGTCAGCTAGCTTTCTTTTTGTGAGTTTATGTAATGGTTTTGTTAGGATGGCAAAACTAGGTATCTAAAGTCGAAAGTATCTAACCATGCCTAGGAAGGAAAGGAGTTGTTGTTTTATAGAAGGTGTTGGGGTTTGAGAGATCAGCCGGACGTGATCAGCAGGGAGAGCACGTGTGTTTTTATGAGATTACGCTAAGATAGGTAACAGATGAGGAAGAAATTTGGGCTTGACTGAAGTAATGGGGGCTGTCTGTGAAGCTTTGCGGCAGTACAGCCCAGGTAATTTGCTGAGCCTGATGGGTGTCAGGGTCAGTCCAAGTGAAAGCGAAGAGAGGCTGGGATGAAGGGTGCAAAGGAATAGTAAAGAAAGCATGTTTGAGATCTAGAACAGAATAATGGATTGTGGAGGGAGGTATTGAGGATATGAGAGTACATGGGTTTGGCACCACAGGGTGGACAGGCAAAACAATTTGGTAGATAAGGCACAGATCCTGAACTAACCTGTAAGGCTTGTTTGGTTCTAGGACAGGTAAAATGGGGGAATTGTAAGGAGAGTTTATAGGCTTTAAAAGGCCATGCTATAACAGGCAAGTGATAACAGGCTTTAATCCTTTTAAAGCATGCTGTGGGATGGGATATTGGCATTGAGCGGGGTAAGGGTGATTAGGTTTTAATGAGATGGTAAGGGGTGCATGATCAGTCACCAAGGAGGGAGTAGAGGTATCCTATACTTGTGGGTTAAGGTAGGGGGATACAAGAGGAGGACGCAAAGGAGGCTTTGGATTGGGAAGAAGGGTGGCAATGAGATGTGGCTGTAGTACAGGAATAGTCAGGGAAATAGATAATTTAGTTAAAGTGTCTCAGCCTAATAAGGGAACTGGGCAGGTGGGGATAACTAAAAAGGAGTGCTTAAAAGAGTATTGTCTAAGTTGGCACAAGAGTTGGGGAGTTTTAAGAGGTTTAGAAGCCTGGCTGTCAATACCCACAACAGTTATGGAGGCAAGGGAAAAAGTCCCTTGAAAAGAAGGTAAAGTGGAGTGGGTAGCCTCCATATTGATTAAGAAGGGGACAGACTTGCCTTCCACTGTGAGAGTTACTGAGAGCGTCTGTGATGGTCTTGTAGGCTTCCGAGGTGATCCGGCAGTGTCAGTCTTCAGCTGCAAAGCCGAGAAGATCTGGGAAGGAGTCAGAGAGCCTTGGGCCAGAGTTCCAGGGGCTCTGGGAGTGGTTGCCAGGTGAGTTGAACAGTCCGATTTTCAGTGGGGTCCCACACAGGTGGGATGTGGCTTAGGAGGAATCCCGGGCTGCGGGCATTCCTTGGTCTGGTGGCCAGATTTCTGGCACTTTGTAGCAAGCTCCTGGGGGAGGTGGGCCTGAAGGAACACCTGGCCACTGCGCTTTAGGTGTTTGGAAGTTCTTGTGTGGCTGGGGTTTGTCTCACAGTGGAGGCAAGGAATTGCAACTCAGAAACATGTTGCTACTTGGCTGCCTCTACTCTATTATTGTTCACCTTGAAGGCGAGGTTAATTAAGTCCTGTTGTGGGGTTTGAGGGCTGGAATTTAATTTTTGGAGTTTTATTTAATGTCGG
>NW_026652314.1:942149-1022934 GCF_009828535.3 Hylobates moloch
TTTCTGTGGGATCGGTGGTGATATCCCCTTTTTCGTTTTTTATTGCATCTATTTGATTCTTCTCTCTTTTCTTCTTTATTAGTCTTGCTAGCGGTCCATCAATTTTGTTGATCTTTTCAAAAAACCAGCTCTTGGATTCATTAATTTTTTGAAGGGTTTTTTGTGTCTCTATTTCCTTCAGTTCTGCTCTGATTTTAGTTATTTCTAGCCTTCTGCTAGCTTTTGAATGTGTTTGCTCTTGCTTTTCTAGTTCTTTTAATTGTGATGTTAGGGTGTCAATTTTGGATCTTTCCTGCTTTCTCTTGTGGGCATTTAGTGCTATAAATTTCCCTCTACACACTGCTTTGAATGTGTCCCAGAGATTCTGGTATGTTGTGTCTTTGTTCTCATTGGTTTCAAAGAACATCTTTATTTCTGCCTTCATTTCATTATGTACCCAATAGTCATTCAGGAGCCGGTTGTTCAGTTTCCATGTAGTTGAGTGGTTTTGAGTGAGTTTCTTAATCCTGAGTTCTAGTTTGATTGCACTGTGGTCTGAGAGACAGTTTGTTATAATTTCTGTTCTTTTACATTTGCTGAGGAGAGCTTTACTTCCAACTATGTGGTCAATTTTGGAATAGGTGTGGTGTGGTGCTGAAAAAAATGTATATTCTGTTGACTTGGGGTGGAGAGTTCTGTAGATGTCTATTAGGTCCACTTTATGTAGAGCTGAGTTCAATTCCTGGATATCCTTGTTAACTTTCTGTCTCGTTGATCTGTCTAATGCTGACAGTGGGGTGTTAAAATCTCCCATTATTATTGAGCTTCAGCCACCTTTTTAAGAGGAAATTGCTGGGCAGGTGGGGGAGGGCTAGTCAAGGAACAAAACTGTAAGCTGGACTGGGTGTGAGGAGGGGAGGTGATAAAAGGATTATAGGGTGGAGGAGCAGAGGCTGAGGAAGAATTGGGACCTAGCTCGGCCTGCCGAGGAGGGGAGAGGTCAGATGGGTCTGTAGAAAAGGAAGATTAGAAAGACTCAGTGATGCTTGGGGTTGGGACTGAAGGGACAGGTGGGAAGGAAGGAAGATTTGGGATGAGTTGCATTGGGAACAGAGACTAGAGAGGGACCGACGTGTAAAAGAATGCCTGGACGCCAGGCACCTCAGACCATTTGCCCATTTTACAACAAGAATTATTTAGATCTTGTAGGCTGGAAAAATTGAAAGTGCCATTTTCTGGCTATTTGGAACCACTGTCGAGTTTGTATTGGGGTCAAGTGGCATTGCAGAAGAAAATAAGGCATTTAGGTTTTAGGTCAGGTGTGAGTTGAAGAGGTTTTAGGATTTTAAGAACACAGGCTAAGGGAGAAGAAGGGGGAATGGAGGGTGGAAAGTTGCCATAGCGAAGGAGGCAAGCCCAGAGAAAAGAGAGAGTAGAGACACAGAGGGAAGGGGTTTGGGGGTTCTTACCTTCCAGAAAAGTGGGAAAGGGGTCGGGGCATGGAAATAAGGGATCGGGGCATGGAAATAAGGGATGGGGTGCAGAGATAAGAGGTCAGGGTGCAGAAATAAGGGATCGGGGTGCAGAGATAAGAGGTCAGGGCATGGAAACAAGGGGTTGGGGCACAGAGATAAGAGGTCGGGGTGTGGAAATAAGTGATCGGGGGTTCTTGCCCCCAGAAAAGCAGAGAAGGGGTAGAGACAGGGAGAGAAGGGGTTGTGGGGGTTCTTGCCCCCTGGAAAAGTGCTACTTGCTGCTAAGGGTGAAGGAGAAGGGGTTGGGGGTTCTTGCCCCCTAGAAAAGTGGTACTTGCTGCTAAGGGTGAAGGAGAAGGGGTTGGGGGGTTCTTGCCCTCAGAAAAGTGGAGAAGGGTTAGAGACAGGGAGAGAAGGAGTTGGGGGTTCTTGCCCCCCAGAAAAGCGGTACTTGCCACTAAGGGTGAAGGACCAAGGCAGGCATCCCCACGTGGTCAGACACCTCTGAAATGTGGGTGAATAATCAGAGAGGCATCCCTGCAATGATTAAACACCAAGGGAAGGCTGCCTTTCTGAGTCTGTGACCGGCGCCGGAGTTTTGGGTCCATAGATAAAACATGTCTCCTTTGTCTCCACCACAAAATGAAAGGAATTGAAATTAAAAGAAGGGAGAGATTAAAGGGTGGTGCCAAGATTGAAAGGAGAACATGGTTGAGGGATAGTGAGAGAGGTTGGAGAAGAGAGTAAGAAGAGGCTGCTTACCCGATTTAAAATTGGTGAGATGCTCCTTGGGCTGGTTGGTCTGAGGACCCGAGGTCATAGGTGGATCTTTTTCACGGAGCAAAGAGCAGGAGGACAGGGGATTGATCTCCCAAGGGAGGTCCCCCAATCTGAGTCACAGCACCAAATTTCATGCGCGTCCATGTGAAGAGACCACCAAACAGGCTTTGTGTGAGCAAAAAGGCTGTTTATTTCACCTGGGTGCAGGCGGGCTGAGTCCGAAAAGAGAGTCAGCGAAGGGAGATAGGGGTGGGGCCGTTTTATAAGATTTGGGTAGGTAAAGGAAAATTGCAAAGGGGGGTTGTTCTCTGGCAGGCAGGTGTCGGGGTCACAAGGTGCTCAGTATGGGAGCTTTTGAGCCAGGACGAACCAGGAGAAGGAATTTCACAAGACGATGTCGTCGGTTAAGGCAGGAACGGCCATTTTCACTTCTTTTGTGGTGGAATGTCATCAGTTAAGGCAGGAACTGGCCATCTGGATGTGTACGTGCAGGTCACAGGGGATATGATGGCTTAGCTTGGGCTCAGAGGCCTGACATTAACTTTTATCTTTTTGGGGGAAATGTCAGTTAATTATCTCTCACCTTGACACTCTCTCCATCAGGTTGCATCTGGGTGCAGGTGAGCTTCGTGTCTGTTTAAGGAGTTTCTCTGCTGGCTCAGTACTGGGTGTCCTGGTGCTGGTCTCAGGAGGGGAGGTGCCAACCTTCTTGATTTAAATGGACCTGGGAATGGTGTCTGTACCTGTGCAGTGGTCTCTGCTAGGTGACACATGCAGATTTCCTTTGCCATTTTGGCAGCATGTTGAATTCCTATTGTCGATGCCTCTCAGAGGTGCCTCGTTGGCCACTTTTGGCCTCCAACAGTGTTATGTGTGGCACTGCTAGCTTACTCTTGTGCCTTAGATAATCGTTGACCTCTTGGGGTGATCAAGAGAAACTGAGTCCTTTTTTATGGCCCTTGGACCTCAGGGAACTAATGGTTATTGATGTGATAGGGCAGAGTAGTCAACCCTCTCATACTTATTGGTGAGGGAGGCACTTAGGTGAGACTTCTGCATTAAAAAATCTGAAATCAAGGTGAACACCGAAGTTCCCTACATTTGGATTCACCTCTAATCTCAAGGGAGAGTCTCTGATCCACCACTACGGAAGGTGGGAGGGGTACGTGGCTCCTACTCTTTCCAATCAGTAACTCCACCACCACTATCACCACTGTATATACAGTATCACACTGTAGGAATTTATTGCAATACACCCAAGAACATGTAGGCTGTTTCCTTTTTTGTTTATTACAAGTAGTGCTCTTATGCATGTCTCCTGAGGTACATATGCAGAGTTTCTCTAGGGCTATTATATAGTGAAGAATTTGTCTGGCCTTTGTTCCCGGTTCCCAGCACAGAGCTTCAAAAACCCTTGGAAATTCCGGAGTGATAGGAGTGTCTTTGTTATGATAATGGGGTGGCTCACAGTGGATTCCTACACAGCTTCAGGATGGAGCTGGTCATCAAAAAGATTAAGCATTAGAGGGTTGAGACTTTCAGCTGCCTGAGCTCTTGGGCAAGGTAGGGGGCTGGAGACTGAGTTCAGTCACCTTGCCAATGATTCAATCAAACTTGCCTGTGTAACGAAACCTTCAGGACAAAGAAGGTCAGTGGAGTTTCCTGGTTGGTGTGCTGGGAGGGTGACGTGCCCTGACTCACAAGGAGAGGGCATAAGATCTCTGAGTTTGGGTCAGGGTCTGAGACCCACCCTATGCATATTTATTTTATTATAAATAAAACTATAAGTATAATGCTTTTAGTGAGTTCTGTAAGTTATTATCACAAGTTATTGAACCTGAGGGGGGCCACTGGGAACTCCCCAATTTATAATCACTTGATCAGAAGTGTATGTGGCATCTGAATGGAGGGTAGTCCAGTGGAGAACTTTGCCCTTGGCCTGTGGGGTTTTCACAGACTGGGTGGTTAGTGTCGGAACTGTATTGTACTACACCCAGTTGGGAGGAAACAGCACAGGGGTATATACCTAGGAGTGGAATTGCTGCCATGTTGTTTTCCAAAGTGATTGACCAATTCACATCCTGATCAGTGCAGTGTAAGTGTTCAGTTAGTTCCTCCTCACTCTTGACAAATGGTGGGCTTTCTAATTTATGCCAATCTGGTGACTTCATGACTTTCTCACTGTAATTTTACTTTGAATTTCCCTTTTTCCTAAAGAGATCAAATATCTTTTCATATTATTGCATTCAGGTTTCCTCTTTTACAAGGAGCTTATCTGTTTTCCTTATTTTTTTATTAGATTGTCTTTTTCTTACTGACTACATATATATATTACTTTCTGTCTTTTCACTTTCCTTTTGATGCCTTTTGAATAGTTTTAATATAGTAGTAGTATTCATCTTTTTCTATGTGGTTTATGCTTTCTAGGTCTTGTATAAGAAATAAATCCTTATCCTCAAATTCTTAAATTTCTTTTTCTGTATTTGTTCTTAGATTAAAATTTTGTTCTTCACACTTGTGTTTAATCTCTCTGGAATTAATTTTTCTGCATTATATAAGGTAAGGGGCCAATTTTGTTTGTTTCTATATAAATAAACAATTACTCTAGCACCACTTATTGATTAGTCCTCCTTTGCTACTGAAATGTTAGGTCTGTAATAAACCAATTTTTTGTATGTAAGAAAGTTTATTGATGGCTACTCTATTTCACTGGTCCATTTGCTCATTTTGTGCTAATACCATACTGACTTCATTGGCACCTGCTAAGATAAGTTATTCAAATTCATTCTAATGTCTTAGTTATTTTTGGCCCTTTGTTCTTCCAAATGTACATACTGGAATCAGCTTAGCAAGGTCTATTAAAATAAAAACTTTGAAATTTTAATTATGAGACTGACGCGCTGCCAGCTGCGCTAAGAGGGCTTACATGTACCCTAAAACCTAAAGTATAAAAAAAAAAAAAAAAATTGCCTTGTTTGGTTGCACAGAAAAAAAAAAAAAAGGACATGGATTTTTATTACTTTACTTTAAAAAAATCAGTAGAGCATTTTTGCCTGTATTAGAGATTAAAATAACTTTTGCCTCACAATTAGGATTTTTTTAAATAATAAAAAAATTTGTCAAATAAAAAAAGAAATTTTAATTAGAATTTTATTTATTCTGAAGGTTAGTTTGGGGATAATTGACCATTATATGACATTAAGCCTCTCAATCCATTAACACGGTATGGCTCTCAATCTATTTATTCTTTAATAGCTTTCAATATAGGTCTTATACAATTTTTATTAAATGTATTCTTAGATACTCTATATTGATATTTGTTGTTAAAATTATGTACGGTTATAAATTATATTACTCTGTCAGTAATGAACACTCAGAAAACCTCTTTGACACACAAGTAGAACTACAATAAACATCTTTGTGTATATTCCTTACAGACCTTCATAAGAGTATACTTGGGATCTATCCCTGGGAATGGAATTGTAGGCTCACGAGGAATACATATTCCTAATTTGATGAAGTAATCCCAAAGGTACTTCTGAACAGTACACCAGCAGTACATGGGGTTTCTGTGTCTCCACTTCTCCAACACTTGACCTTAGCCACATTCCTATTTTTTGCCAATCTAATAGGTGTAAAGGGATGTCTCATTGTTATTTTAATTTGATTTTGTTTCCTAATGAGTTTGAGCATCTCTTCATATACTTATTAATTTTTTCTCTTGTAAAATGTTTTAAAATATTTTTGCTCACTTTTGGGTTTCTGTTTCTCTTTCTTTATGATTTGCAGTAATTGTATAGTCTAGATATTATTTCCTTGTTGATTTTAGTCATTGCAAAGATCTTCTAATCTACTTTCTATTGTCCTACATTAAACAGACATCTTTCATTTTGATGTAATTAATTTAATCCTTTTTGCCATATAATTTATATTTTTGAAAATGTTTAAAAAATCCTTCCTTGCCTCTATTAATGATCACAAAAATGTTCTGCATTTTGTGAAATTAATTTTATGTTTATATTACCTTTCATATTTAGGCCTTTAATTCATTAGAAGTTCACCTTTGCTTGCAGTTATGGGTTTAAATTCAGTTCTAATGACCTATTCTTTCTCAATTGATTCATGGTATCACTTTTGTCACATATTCAATTTTGATACACACATGTGCACATGCATGTATACATAGGTTTGGCTCAAACCTATAGGTTTTACTCTCCATCTTCTTCCATTGGTCTGTTTATATATTCTTTCTCCACTACGAAAACATTTCTATTAATATGTTAATATGGCTTTGTGTACTGTCTTACTATCTGTTAGGAAAAGACCCTTTATTTTTTAAAGGTTTTTATGTTGACATGTGCTTTATTTCTTTTAAATAAATATCCAGGAGTAGGACTTCTGGATTGCAAGCAAATGTATATTTAACTTTATACAGCACTGCCAGAGCTTTCTCCAAAGTTGCCATACCATTTTGCATTCCCACTAGCAGTGCTTGAGAGCTCCAGTTGCTCCATATCCTTGTCAGCACTTGATATTGTCAATTGTTTTAAGTTTAGCCATTGTAATGGGTGTGTAGTGTTTGTGACATGTATTTTCAATTCAATTATTATATTTTTCATTTCTAGGAGTTCTATTTATGCTTTTTAAAAATCTGATTATTTTTAGATACACTTGCTTCTTATCTCTCCTTTACTTTTTTTCCCTTTAGATTTTATTCATTTATTTTTAATAGACTTTAGTTTTTAGAGTAGTTTTAGGTTCACAGTGAAATTGTACAGAGTTCCCATATTCCCCTTGCCCTCACACGTGCACAGCCTCTCCATCATCAACATCCTACACCAGAGCAGTACATTTGTTACAATCAAAAAACCTACATTGGCACATCATTATCAGCCAAAGCCCATAGTTTACTAGAATTCACTTTTAGTGTTGTACATTGTATAGGTTTTGAAAAACATATAATAACATGTATCTACTATTACAATACCACATAGAATAGTTTCACTGCCTTAAAGATCCTCTGTGCTCTGCCTATTCATCCCTCTCTCCTCTAACCCCTGGCAACAACTAATCGTATTACTGTCTCTATATTTTTGCCTTCTCCAGAATATCATACAGTTGGAATCATATAGTATGTAGCCTTTTTAGTTTGGCTTCTTTCACTTAGTAATATACATTTAAGCCTCTTTTACTTTGAAAAGAACATATCAAACCTACTTTATATTCTGTGTCTGATAACTCAGTAGCTACCATGTTTGCAGGTTTCATTCTGCTGTCTATTTTTCATCTGGCTTTGGTTCATGACTTCCTGTTGATTGTGAACTCGTATTTCAAGAAACTTTATCTGAAGAAATGTTTTGAGGACTGTGTTGAAGATGACTTCCTTCAGATAGGGAAGCCATTGTTTGTTGTCAGGTGTCTGGGGGAACTACCAACCCAAGAGTATTTGAAACAGTCACCCGGAGGTTTTTAAAAACCAGCCAGGTAGTTTGAATTCAGCCTGTGCCTGCATGAGAATGACTCGAGATTACAGACTCTCAAGTGAGATCTTTTTTCCTCTACTATCTACTCACCACAAAGGTTTGAGACAGACAATTTTCTTTGAAATTCTTGGACAAGTAGGATTATTTCTAGATCACTTTTTTTTTTTTTTCTGAGACAGAGTCTCACTCTGTTGCCCAGGCTGGAGTGCAGTGGCGCGATCTTGGCTCACTGCAGTCTCCACTCCCGGGTTCAAGTAATTCTCCTGCCTCAGCCTCCCAAGTAGCTGGGACTACAGGTGCCCACCACCATGCCCGGCTAATTTTTTTTTTTTTTTGTATTTTTAGTAGAGACAGGGTTTCACCGTGTTAGCTAGGATGGTCTTGATCTCCTGACCTCGTGATCCAACCGCCTCGGCCTCCCAGAGTGTTGGGATTATAGGCGTGAGCCACCGTGCCTGGCTCTAGATCAGTTTTATGTGGAGGGTGTAGCATTTAGTGTCCCAGCTTTTTGTTGGGGGGTCTCCTGCCACTCTTCCCTTTTCGAAGGGGCCCTCAACTTTGCTCTGCTATTAGGAAATATGGGAAGGAAATCGGATTGGGCAGGCAACTAACACTGTCTACTACAAAACATTATCTTAAATAAAAATGTCATTAAGGTAATGGATGTAAAAAGCAAGGGCAAAGGAACAGGAACAAAATCCTTACAGGTTTACCTGAAGACATGGTGTGAGTTGACTCTAAGGCTTTACACATCTCTTTCTGCATTAAGATTCAGACATCATTTCCTCATTCTAGAAATGTTCCTTGTGCTTTTGGCAGTATGCCTGTAGAGGTCAACTAGCAAAGCATTTAATTCACCTCCTTTAAAAAACAAAACTATATATACACATAATGAATACATATATAAATGTATATGTTAATTTCTGCCATATTTCTAATAGTACACTAATAACATAGAATATACACTATATATTGCATATATTTACTACATATAATGTATCATATATAGAATATATATACTACATATAATATATATATTATATATTAGTGTCAACATAATTATATTATTATATTTTATGAATATATTATATGATAATATTATATCAATACAGAATATATTAATATATTATATATTATATTTAACATATTCCTATTAGTATTGTAATATATCAATATACAACATATAACATTAACATATGCATAATATATAATATACTATAATGTATAAGTTTCTCATAATTATTATATTTAATATATTATAAAAACTAATATAATTAGTGTTAGTACTATATTATGATATATAGTATATATATTGTACTATTAGTGTACTCTTAGAAATATGGCAGAAATGAACACACTCCAACTCCGATGTGAACAAACATCCGCAGTGTCAGTTCTTGTTGGTACTGACAGAGATTGGGGCTCTTTCACTGTAACGATGCTCTGTAAACATTCTTGGTTTCTTTCTTCTTGCTGCCTGATGAATTCATTAGGATAAATTACTGGAAGCAAAATCACAGGAGGAAATGCATGCTGATTTAAAATTTGGAGAGGTATTACCTAATTTTTATTCAGGTAATCTGTCACTAGCAGAGTGTGAGAGTTCTTTTTCCCTCATAGCCTAGCCAACACTGGATATCATACACAAAAAATCTCTTGCACAGTCTCTAGTAATCTTGTAAGAGTTCTTGTAAGTTAGTTCTAACTCTCATCTATAAATATCCAACCAAAATCAATGTTCACACATCTACTGGGCCAGTTTTTCTTCTCTCAAATGTTTTCTCCACTCTCTTCAATTTTGAAAGATGGTGTTTGGGTATAGTGAAGAAGATATGTGATTTCATGGCAAAGCGCCTGGTTAATGGAGGGGTGCTTTTGCCCCTGGATTCTTGCTGACTTTCCTGCCGAAGGTCTTTGTCCTGTCTGCTCCATGGGCATCCTCCTGGCATCTGCTACTTACTTCTACCGAAGGTGGGGTTTAGTTCTTCCCCTACCTGCACTGGCTAGGCTCCATCTAGGTTCTTGTTGCAGATCTTGAGCCTTGGTCACATTTTCCTTCTGGTCCCTGGATTAGGCCTTCCTGTCTGCAATGTTGGCCTTCCCTGGGCTCACCTTGCCCCTTCCAACTGTCGTCTCACTTTGGACCTGCTGACAGTCATCCTGCACTCCCTAGTGGTAAGTGAGTGTGACGGTTCTGGTGGCTTTCTCACTGGGTAAATATCTTCAAAGTGTCCCAACCTATATACACTCAGGCTAGGTAGATAAACTGCCCAGCACAGATATCCATCACTCCAAAATTTCTTCTGTGAATATATATCTATGGAAGGGTTGGAATTGGGGGAACCTTCTCTCTCCTCTCTTCATGTTTCCAAGGGGTGGGACCTCCATTAAAGTTACACTCCAGCTTTTCTCTAATGCCTCACTTAATCCTCCGAACTAGAGGGGTTTGGAGAAGAAGGTGGGCCTGTGAAGCTCTGCAGCTCCTCCTCCCTGGGATCTGCAGTCTGCTTTGGGGTTCCCTGCTGTGAGTTTTACAAGAACGGGCCGTGGTACTGTTGAGGGAGCCTGTGTCTGTTCGATGTTGCCTGTGGCTGGGTAGGCAAGGTAGTCGGTTGTGAGGTTCTGTATTGGGAAGCCCATAGTATTCCTTCCTCTCTCTCTCTCTCTCTCTCCCTCATATATTGTTTAATTCCCTATGGGTGATCATTAAGTTGTTTCCACATTTTACTATTAAAACATGCTGCTTTGTAAACATTCTTGTACATATTTTTTTCCTGCTTCTCCGATAAACTCGTTAGGATGAATTACTAGAAGCAGAATCGCAGGGTCAAATGTAAGCTAATTTTAAATTTGGAGAGGTATTATCTAATTTTTCTTCAGTTATTCTCTGATCAGTGCAGTGTGGCAGTTCCTCTTCCTCCATACCCAGCCGACACTGCTTATAATTAATGTTTTTTAAAACAATCTTTGCTCATCTGCTAGCTGAAATATTGTTTTAATTTCCATTCGTTTTATTACTAGTGAGGTTGAACATCTCTTTAAATTTGTTTTTCTTCTTTAATTTCCTTGTACATGCTCTTTGCAAATTTTTCCATTAGGGTGGTTTTTCCTTCTCCTTTGATTTGGGCATGCTATTTTTACGTTAGGGACCTCAATCCTTTGTTGGTGGCAGATTAGCGTAGTGGCGGAAAGCTTGGGTTTTCCAGATGTGATTTTGGACTGAGTTACTTAAACTCTGTCTTCACTTTTTCGTCTCTAAATTAATGCATATTTCATCAATATGAAATTTCGCTGCTTTCCTCTCACCACCACCCCCACCCCCATCTCAACTATGTCCCTCCAGGGAGAGCTGGAATAGGCAGTATTGGTAGCAGCCTAGAGAAATGGGAGGCTTATGTAACAGCAACTTATTCAGAGAGCAGGAATCATAAGAGAAGAACCTGACCATGTTTTGGAGGACACATGTAAAGACAGAAGGTTGAGAGCAGCTGCTCCAGTCTGCGGGATGTGGGGAAGATAGATGGACTAAACATTATTTTTTTTTTTCTGCCTAGGGAATTTTTGTTTTCTGGATACTGTAATCTTCCATTTGCAGACTCTGACCCATCCCTTTGCCCCTTAGAAACTATTTATTAAATAAAGTTATTTTTTTCTGAGCTTTGATTCAGAACTGTATTTCTTTAGTATCTACCTCTGTGTGGCACCAGATTTAAAGAAGCAAGAAGGCCCACTGGACTGGGCTATTCAACTCGGCACATGAGGCAGATGAGACTCATGAGATTCATGCTGCAAATATTTTCCCCAATCTGTTATCAGTCTTTTTGCTAAGTGTATGGCATTGTGCTATTTAGGAAAAAATTGTTTTCGCTTTAAATATTTAAAAACAATGTTTATTATGCTTGTGTCAGGATGCATTTGTCTGTAGGTAACAGAAGGCAACACAGAGGGGTTTAACTGATAACCAAATGTGTTGTCTCATTTAAAAGGAATTCTAGCGGTCAGGGGCCTCAGACAAAGGACTCAGATCTTTCCATCTTTCTGCTTCATCTTTTGGAGTGTTGGTGACATCTTAAGGCTGATTCTTCTTGTGGCTGCCTGCCAGTAACAGTCAGGGCTCCATTCCCCCTTGCTCATGTTTGGGGGAAATAGAAGGAGGGAGAGGAAGTCTGGCTTGTCCTGTGGCTCTCTTTTAAGAGAAGAAAGTTTTCTTCCAAAAAACTACCGTCAAACATCTCCGTGTCTCAGATGGTGTCGGCATCTTATCTCTGAAGCTGTCATTGGACAAAAGGGGGGGATTTCTGCATTTGGCTTAAACCAGGAGCTCTCAAAATGGAGTCTGCAGACCAGCAGCGACAGCCCCATTTTGAAATGAAAATTCTCTGGTCCCCACCCCAGACCTGCTGAATCAGAAACACTAAGAATGAGAAACTTCTGGTGGTTCTGATGCCTGCTCAAGTTTGAGACTCTCTGGCTCAGAACCCACTGCTGGAGCTGAGTGAGTTTATATCCCTTGAATCACACCGGCTGCTAAAGGGAGAGATGAACAGCTAAACACAGCTGAGGTTCTGCAGGGAGGAGGGGAGAAATGTACACTTTGTTGGGAGGTACCAACGATGTCCGCTATGTAGGACAAATGATCCCTAAGTTAAAGGCCAGATGACATTTTAATCCTAATTTATTTTTCTTTCAACTTTTAGAATTGAGGGTAGATGTGCAGGTTTGTTACAGTACATAGATATATTGTGTGATGCTGAGGTTTGGAGTACAAATGATTTTGTCACCCAGGTAGTGACATAGTACCCAACACGTAGTTTTAAAATTTTCACCCTCTTCACACCCTCCATCTTCAAGTAAGCACTGGGGTCTATTGTTCCCCTCTTTGTGTCTATACATACTCAACATTTAGTTCCCACTTGTAAGTAAGAACATGTATTTGGTTTTCTGTTCCTGTGTTAATTCACTTAGCATGATGGCCTCCAGCACCATCTGTGTTGCTGCAAAGGACATGATCTCATTCCTTTTTATGGATGTGTAGTATTCCATGGTATATATGTACCACATTTTCTTTATCCAGTCCACTGTGGGTGGACATCTAGGTTGATTCCATGTCTTTGCTATTGTGAAAAGTGCTGCAATGAACATATTCATGCACATTTCTTTATGGTAAAAAGACATATTTATATATTTTTGAGTATATGCCCGGTAATGGGATTGCTGGGTCAAAGGGTTGTTCTGTTTTAAGTTCTCTGAGAATCTCCAAACTGCTTTTCACAGCGGTTGAACTAATTTACACTCTCACCAGCAGTGTATAAGTATTCGAAGGTCCATTTTCAATTTTGATAGCTATTTGCAAATTGTCCCCTAGTAGAGCGCCTACCTTTACGTTCCTACCAAGAATGTATGAGAATTCCTGTTTTCCCACAACCCAGACCTCATCAACCCTGGCTGTTACTACACCTCTAGATCTTTGCTTATCTGATAAGCAAAACTATTATTGCTTTAATGTGCATTTATTCATTTCTTATTTAAATTGGCTTTTACTCATTTGTAAGGAAAGTTGGGCAATTTTTCACATTTTATTATGCTTAAAATTCGTTTCTGTGTATTTTTATAGAGACCGGCCACAGAGATATTTATATTTATGTTGTTTCCTTGAAAGCTTCTGGCTTCAGCATCATGCAAAGAAAAGCCTTCTCAACTTTGAGGTTTTAAAGTGATGCTCTAATAGAAAAAAGATTAAATAAAGCATTTCTGGAGTGATAAAGAAGGTCATGGCGGTTCCATTTGCAAGCATTTGGCTTGTTCAGAACTTTTCAGGAATGTGTGTCTTGGGTGTAGAGTGGCACAAGTGTATTTCTTTCCCATCTGGATGCCTGGTTAAAATGGTTGTTCACCCTTCCATTGAACAATTACGAACAGCTCCAATCTCAGCTTCTGGTGAAGGCTGGAGCTCCCTACCTGAAGGGTGAGGTCGGGGCTCTGGTGGAAGCCCCTGCAGGATGCCCCCCTCTCCCTGATGTTGTTTGCCACCCATTCCTAGGGCCTCGTCCATCCTCTGTAGGTAGCTTCCAAATACCAGCTCCTCTGGGTCTTGTTAAAATCCTTTATCAATGCCCATCTTTCTCAGCAGGGGTGACCTTTAACTCAGCTTTGCTGTCACTACCTGACTTGGATAACCTCCAAAGGAAGGTTGCCATGGCGATCCAGCATTCAGCTCAAGCAAATCTGGTTTCTGTATCTTATTAAATGTTCCCTAAAAAGGAAATCACACCGAGACACGGAAGACGAGGTCATTCGCATGGAGCCATAATGTTCTGTCAGCCTCTCCCCCTCCCCAATTACCAGCCTGTCCTCTACCGTGAGTTGAGTCATTGCCCCTCTTCTCGTTTTCCTAATCTCAGTTGTCATGGTGAGTGCTTAAATTTTAGGGGGCGGGAGGGGGCACGGTTATGGCAAATGTCAATCTGCCTTTCAAAAGACGTTTTTATAGCTCAAATCTAACACCACTGGCAAATGTCAGAAGTGGGTGCATAATGAGGTCGTGTTAGAGAGGCCGATTGGATGGATGGATATGCTTTTCTTCTTTTTATTGTGGCATTTTCTCTCTTTTCCTGGGGACGCTGTTTTCACCATGACTCTCATTAAATTGAGAGATAATCTCCTTTAAACTGCAAGCTCAGTGCTCCTTGCTCTGGGAGAGCAGCTGGAATGTACAATTGCTGCTGGTGGCTTTCAGAAGGTTATTTTGTATTCACTCCATGATTAAAAGAAGAGAGGAGAAGGCAGGCAATATGGGCACCCACAGAGTTTGTGGGAGGGTGGACCTGGCTTTCAGTCCTTTGGTGACGGTCAGCCTGGTGAAAGGGATGATCGGGTATCAGGGAGGATAAAGCCACTATTGGAAACTGTAGGGGCTGCGGTCAGTCCTCAGGCACGTCAGTGGCCTTGGCCTCTAGAGGCAGAGCCCCACATCTGCTCTGGGTGGAGGGGAGGCCTGACCCTCTGGCCAGTGCACAGAGAAGTGGAGGGTGCAGGGGAGGCAGAGGAGGGGGCTTTGCCGGGTGGGGGCCTTGCCTCCTTCTGGAAGGTGGTCCCCACTGTATTTGTCTGCTGGGGCTGCCTTAATAACATATTGCAGTCTGAGAGCCACAATAGTGGAAAGTTATTGTCTCTCAGTTCTGGAGGCTGCAAGTCTGGGATCACGGTAGCAGCAGGGTTGGTTCCTTCTGGGGCCCATCTCTCCCTGGCTTGTAGGAGACCCTGTGTCCCACATGGGCTTTCCCGGGCATGCCCATGTCCTAATCTCCTTTTTTTTTCTTTTTCTTTCTTTTTTTTTTTTTGAGACAGAGTCTCACTCTGTCGCCTGGGCTGGAGTGCAGTGGCACAATTTCAGCTCACTGCAACATTTGCCTCCTGGGTTCAAGTGATTCTCCTGCTTCAGCCTCTTGAGCAGCTGGGACTATAGGTGCCCACCACCACACCTGGCTAACTTTTGTATTTTTTAGTAGAGACAGGGTTTCACCATATTGGCCAGGCTGGTCTCAAACTCCTGACCTTGTGATCTGCCTGCCTTGGCCTCCCAAAGTGCTGGGTTTACAGGCGTGACCCACTGCACCCGGCCTCCTAACCTCCTTTCTTACAAGGTCACCAGTCAGATAGGATTAGGGGCCACTCTAATGGCTTCATTTTTACCTTAACCATCTCTTTAAAGGCTCAGTCTCCAAATACAGTTCTATTCTGATATATTGTGGGGTAGGAGTTAGGGTTAGGTTAGAGTTTTGGCGGGACACAGTTCTGCCTGTAATTCTTAACTGCTTCTGCCCAGCCCTCTGTTCTGGGCCACTCTTGGCCCCATGCTGTATTTGAGGGGAATAGCCGGAATTCTGTTCTGCAAGCATGCCTCAGCATTGTGCAAAACCAAGCAGTGTCTGGGACTTCACATTTACTAGATGTCGGCTGCTGTCTTGACGGAACGCCAGTAACATTTGATGTTCAACTAATACAATAATCTGCTGTTAAAAATATAATAAAATATAATATTCTAATAAATTAATAAAAGTTGTCCGTTCGATCACTTGTTATAGTATCTCCTAGCCCTCCGTTCTTCTCTTCTGCTGCACTCCCCAGAGCCATAATACAGTGCTTGTAGAATGATTAGGTTATTGTTCCACTTGATTAGAAGCTTCATCCAGGCAACATCCAGGCCTGTTTTCCTCACCCTATATTTGGATCCCCTTGCAGAGGGCCTGGTACATAGTGGGTGCTCAAAGGCACATTGTGGATCAATGGAGTGACATGCATTCTTATTTCTTCCTCTAGGAGGGAATGAATGACCGCTTGCATCAGACACATTTTTGACAAGTCAGTGTCCAGCTTCCACACATATCTGGAAAATACCCACAAGCAGCAAAGGGGCCTTCAGTTGAGGGGGAGTCCATCTCATCCAGCAGTCTGCCCTGACCCCAGAGCTAAACACTGGTCCTTCCCTTTTTTTCTTTCACTTCCAGTTTAAAAAATTTCATTTCATGTTATTTTTTAATTGGAAAATAATAACTGTACATATTCATGGGGTGTCGTTATTGTACCCCATGTATTGAAATAATGATATTTCAGTACATATAATGTTTAGTGAGTGATCAGATCAGGGTAATCAGCTTATCCATCATCTCAAACATTTACCATTTGTCTGTGTTGGGAACATTCGCTATCCTCCTTCTACCTATTTGAACCTATGTAGTATATTATTGTTAGCGCTCATCATCCTGCAGTGGTACAGAGCCCTCAGACCCACTCCTCCTACCTAGCTGTAATGTTGTATCCTTCCCCCAATTTTCTAAAGGACCAGCACAAACATTGATCTGTTTACAAAACATCACCAAGGCTTGAAGAAATTACACAAAAGAAAATGAGACCTTAAAACTGGCACTGGGGTTTCCTTTCCATCAAAGCCCATCTCTGCTGTGGGCCCACAGCGCTTCTCACCTGCCATCATCCTCGTAGCAGTCTTTTGCCTGAGTCCAAGTTATGAGGCCTCGCCCTCCACAACTGAGTCAGTTTTGTGTTCTCATGCCCTCACCCCCACTCCCACACACCTCACCCCTATTCTAGAGCCCCCGAGCCCCTGTGGGCTTGTCTGGGCCAGGTTGGAGCTGGCAAAGATCAGCTAGCCTCAAAATTCTTTTTGGAGAGATGTCCCTGACCCTGTGGGAGTGATCACCTTTGCCTTGATTATACCCCGAGGTCCACATCCCAATACAGCATGCACATCTAGTCACTCATCAGGCTCAGCACGCCTGCCTCAGGACACCTGCATGGGGGCTTAGTCCTTGCCCCGTAAGAGAGCCACCAGAGTGGCCTCTACCCACTGCAAGGGAGGGAGCCTGCCTCCAAGGAAAACCACAGTGTTTCCCCCAGAGCTTCTGGAAAGAAATGCCCTGGTCTTTGGCTTCACGTATTGGAGCGTCAGAAATACCAGGTTCGGTGCCAGAGATGCCTGTATTGTAGCTCTCCTTATCCATAGCCTGGGACCAACGTGACACTCTGCGACATTAGTCGACAGTGACTTGGCAAAGGGCGTTAAGATTGCTCAGTGAGGAGTGGCCGGCACAGGAATGGCATCAGTCTCTGATGCTTATCTGGGTGACTCAGCACACGTGCCGAGAAGCCCACTGACAGGCTAAGTGGAGTAGGGAGAAAGAGAGCGTTCCAGAGTCAGCCCCAGGTGGTCACTACACTTCCCATCCCCTTCCCTTCACTCCACAAACCTGGGATAAAATCAGCACTGCTGGGTCAGGCCAGAAAGACAGGGCTTCCATGGGGACAGGGGCAGTGGAAGCCCATGCCTCTCCCTCCCCCAGGCCTGCCTGCCTGGAAAGAGGGCTGAGGAACTGGGCTGAGGTAAAGCTGGTACTTGTGGTGATGGAACAGGCTGAATTCTCCATGTCACTCTCTCTCACTGTGTGCTAGGCAGTACACTAGGGATTCCACATAAATATTTCCATCCAGGTCTTATGGGCACCTGTGAGTTTACAAATAGATCAGTGGGAGCTTCTGTGAGGCCCAGATCGCACTGCCGGGTTGAATCATGGCTAGAATTTGAACCCAGATCTCCTGACTCCAAACCTCACCTCTCGATGACTCCCACTTCTTCACCACTCTCTCTCATAGTGGGCAGGATCCTGGGGAGATGGTGCCCTGTGTGGTTTTGAAAACCTCACACCTGAGAGATGATGACTGAAAAAATATTTTAAAAGTCTTCACAGCATCAGTAGCAGCGAACTCAACTCTCTGAGTTGCTGGAAGGACCCTAGAATTCTCAGGGCTCCCCTCCTGAGCACATGGTGAAAAGAGCCGGCAGCTGTAAGGATGGCAAGCTCCTTAGGAGCTCAGCACAGAAATGGCCGGGAGCTCTGGGGAAGGCCAGCCCTGCCTGCATGGGGATGGTATTCTTTCCCAAAGTACCTGCTCTTCCTCCAGGTCACCTGCTGCTTTCTAAGGAAGGATCCTGTGCTGTCCCCACCATGAGCATGGGCTTCCCTGTCTCCAACCCTCTCAAGCTCAGCTCACCTTCCAGAGGGTGGACAACAGACCACACCACGTTGGGCTGCTGCAGGGTGGTCACTGGGAGACTGGTGTCATGTTTTTAAAAGGTGTTAACTGTTTTTGTCCCTTGATAATTCCTGCCTTTTCCTCCCATACACCACCATGATTATCCTGCATCCCACTGCAGGAACAAATCACATCCAACAAAACCAAACCAGTGAGCAGGGAAGCCTGCCTGAGCCTCTGCCTGTGGGGTCCCACTGGTGACTGTGTTTCAGGAAAAGGCAAGAATCCCCGGCGAGCATCAAGAGTGGAACCTGGAAGCTGGGTGAGACAACAACCAGCCCCACGCCAAACCCCAGAAGAGCAGAGTAAGAACCTTCCATCAAGGCACAGGAGCAGGGGAGAGCAGCTTGCAGGGCGTAAAGGAAAGGAATGAAGGGGGTGTTGGTAAATGTCTAAGTTGACAGCTGACATCAAGGACCAGATGGTGCCGCTGCACCGGCACCATGTAAGTCTCAGAGTTCAGGTGCCGTCACTGGGAGGCGAGAGAATCCTGCATTGATCTAGGAAGACCTTTTTCTAGTCCAGTGGAGATGGCCCCAAATAGAAATAAACTTGAGTTATGGAAAGAGGAGGTAAGTCTTATTACCCACACACAGAACTGGGGACTATGATTCATGTCAGCCACACATGTTAAAAGATTTAAAGGCCCTTTCAGGCAGGAGAATGCTGGGCTTGTTTGCAGAATGGATGTGGGAAAGAGCGGAGGGGCCAGTCCCGAATCTGGAAGTGTGTGTATTGGGGTGGGGGGGCAGTGAATACGGGCTTACAGGGGGCAAGGGCAGAGTGAGGGTGGGGAGGAATCATGTGGCAGGAGGACATTGTTTGGCCTCTTGTCCCAAGGAAGGGAGTGAGGAGGCAGGGATCAATGTCTGAGCACAGAGTAAGTTTTCCAGGACATGGGCTCTGCTGCCAATTTTCTTTTAGAAGCAAGAGCTGGCTCCCAGCCTGGGCAAGCAGGCCCCTCTCCCTGGGACCACGCTCAGCCCAGCAGAGTATCCTCAACTTCACATGGCTCTTTACTTATGCACACTGGAACTTGCCCACATTGGCACTTGCTGGGCCAGCTGCTGACAAATAGCTCCTCAGTGAAGAGCTCTGATGTGTGTGCTCTGAGATCAGGAAACCAGAAAGAAATTGTGCTAAGCCTCACACTGGGTGTCAAAATGAAGACAGAGAAGAAACCAAAGGAAAACAAACAAACAAAAAGAACCTTCAAAAATGTCCCTGATTTACCTTTTCAAGAAATCCATATGTTATTGTTTTACTTAGAATAGATACTAGAAAACTAAATAGCATCTTCTTTTAATTTCCTGATATGTTTCTTCCCCGTCTGGAAAGTGGCAGAAGGCACAAAACAAGCAGATGTGATGACTGCCATGACCTCCTTCCAATCAAGCAATAAACAAGGCACAGTCCCTGTGCACATTCCTTGTGGTCTGCTACAAAAGAAAGGCCACTTCTGTCTGAAGGGCTCCACTAATTCTTTCTCTTGGAAGTGATTCAGGCTTGGGTCCCCTTGACCTCCACCATATGTGATTATCTAGGTTGGCATAGTTTGCTTAATGTGTGCAATTATAAAAATGGCCCTTGTTACCAATAAGCCTGGTAGCTTTCCACAATTCTGCTTCCAAGCAAGAAATATGCATCCATGACTCTGAGTCTGGCAGGACATTTACAGATGGAAGGTGAAAAATGGGTCTAAAACAGCGGATTTCCAACACTGGTGCTTGGATCCCTTAAATTGCTTAGACATTTCAGGGTTTCTCCTTATGGGGAGGAGAAGAGCTGTGAGTCTCCCCCACCGCCACCTCCCCATCCCATGCTTTCTTCAAATGAAGGAATTTTGTTCGCTAATTTCATTTGGGGAAAAATAAAATAAGTTGCCAAAATAGTCTTGAAAACCATGTAACTAAGACAACCAAGAATGGATTGTAAGAAGCACAAAGCCTTCACTCCATAAGGAAAAATGGGCAGTATGGGATTTTGGTACATTCTGGACTTAATCACTGCTGTCTTGATCGGAGTTATGTAATAAAATGTTAAGAAAACCAGTGTGAAGATCATCATTTTAAGCTCGGTCCCATCCAGGTGGGAATGATGCCATCAAGGTCCATGCAGGGCCTTGCCCTCTTCTTTGAATAAGGGTCATGCCTGGGGAGTAGTTGCTTTTCCTGGCAGCCCCACTTTGGGCTCACTAGCACTTCAAACAGCGGGCGAGGCCATCTTATCCAGCGATGCCACAGCTCAGATGGGTGTTCAGAGGGACAGCCATGCCAACTTTTCTTCTTTAATCTCCGCGTGGGCTGTGGGGCAGGAATACTGGCGTTTACATCCTGGGCTGCCACTTTCTGTCTTCATGACCTTGACAGCTTACTCTTTGAACTCCAGCTTCTTCATCTGTGAAGTAGGGAGGACAGTGCCAATCTCATGAAGGGACTGTAATAATGAACTCGGACAACTGGTGTGTCACGTGTAGTGTGATGCATGGCACAGAGAAGGCGCTTACCGCTTTGCAGCATCTCTGTCACCATCCTCATCATCACCAGCAACTCGGGAATGGGTAGGGTGTAGTTCAGTGACTGAGCAGTAGCTGGGGCTGCACGTGTGCCCTTTGTGATGTTCCAGTGCAACATGTGGCATGGAGGCACAGTGCAATCATTCCAGGATTAACTCCAAATTCTCTAGTTCTTTCTTCATTTGGGAAGGGCCAGGTCTCCTGCCCACTGGGCTGGCTGATGTCAAGTGTCCCTTGGCGATTAACTGGAAGGGCATGAACTGGTCTTCCACTCACAAGATAACTACATGAGGCAGTTTTAAAAAGAGCATCTCCTTGAATTCTCCCTCCCATCCTAGACTTGGGGTATCAAAGCAGGATCGGCTGTGTCTGGTGTTGTGAACCCCTTGAAGTCTGGCTTGTTAAAGAAGTTGAAATGCTTAGTGGATTTCCTGGGGGGAATGGCTCAGAATAACTTAACAGAGGGTGGCTTGAAAGATGGAAAAAAGGCATTTTGTTCCTTCAAGGAGACTGTCAAATACTCAGTCCAAACACCCCCGTAACTAATTCATTACTTTGCACGAAGCAGACATCTTTTAAATTAGGCAGAATACAAATGAGTCTTGTTTTGTGCCATTAATTTCAATGGTTTTACACAATATTTGAATCACTGGCTTTTCTTCTTCTTTGGAGGCAGACCAAATCAGGCTGAATCTACTTGCATTAAAAGCCATTCATGGGACCCAGCCAGCCCCATCCTGCAGATGGAACACCATATGTTTTGGCTCGCCCCCCCATATGGAATAGTAATATGCAATCCAGGAATAGAATGTGCTATTTCTTTACATCTGCATTCCCGGTCACCTCCAACCCACAAGCACTTTCCATTCTGGACAGAGGTAGGCAAATTAGTCAGAAAAAGATTCAGAAAGATGCCGAGCATCTGAACGGATGGTTTTTGTTAACTGGTTCCTTCCAGACTCAAGACCTTAAATGTAATCAGCTCCAAAAGTTTAGTGCTCTATGGTATGGTATTTGTAAGTATTCCATTTTCACTTTTCCAGGAGTATGTTTGGCCTTTTAACTTGAAAGTGTAATATTTGACTTTTTGCCATGGCTCTGGAGGCTCTAGAAATTATGAGTTAAGTGGTCCATGCAAAGCCGTTTGAACTTGGTTTGATATTTTTGGGGAAGATCCCAGGATGGAAGAGCAGGAGCGTTGTGGCTCAGGAGATAGTCTGGTAAAAATGGCATCCGGTCACATCTACAACTAGAATAAGGCTTCAGTTTTGGAAAAGACTTGATGGGAGGGATGGGCCAAAGGTAAGTAAGAGGCGAGGGCTCCTTCTCCCTTTAATTTGGGGTGGGGTGGTTGAAAGAGCACTGAACTGGGAGTCTGGTCTTTGTTGTTGACCAGCAGCATGACCTTGAGCACACTGCTATGATGTGATAGGAACATGATACAATGATGTTCCTCACCAATAAAATAAAGGACCTAGGTAGAACTGGTGATGGCAAATAGATTTTATCCCTCCTGCCATCTTGCATTGGTGGGTACTGCCAAGGCTAGGCTCAGAGGCAGGGTGGTGAGATGAATTAATGCTTGCCATGAATATGTGGTCTGAGAACGAATGTGCTCCCCACTTATCCAATTCAGCACAGAATAGAATGTGTCCAAGATCCCTTCCGGCAACACCATTTTTCAGACTATGATTCAGTTATTTCAGCGATTGACCTTAAGAAGCCTGGGCACTATTTGGAAACCTCTTAATGACTGAAGAAGGGCATTTCAGCTTCCACATCACTCTATCACACTAGGAGAGCCTCTGTAAAAAAACTCCTATAAACATCTGTCTATTGCTGTGAAGTTTTACTTCCTGGCTAGGGAAGAGTTCTAGCAACAGACCACTCAATGTCATGAAAACACAGATGCTGCTAATCTGGAATTCTGAATTTAATGTGGTTGTAAACCAGAGGCAAGGGGCAGATAATGGAATTTCATCTAGTTTCGGATTGCCAAGATGTGGCTCACATTTCTTGCAGTTCTCTTAAGTTTTAATCAGCTATAATCATGGCTCTTAAGTTATCAAATATGTATTTTCTGGGACCTTAGAGATTGTGCTGTAAGAAATTTGGCTTCTGAGATTGCCTGACCTTTATAAACTGTCACTGTAACAGCATGTTAAAATGAGACTCTCTGCTTCTCTTTTATGCAAGATGACCAAGGCCAAAATCTAAAATGCTGCAGGCACATATCCTCACATTTCAAAGCTTGCTAAGCATCTATGCAGGACTTGTCAATGGGGATGACCTAAAACCAGTGTCCTGACCCTTAGACTGTCACCCATCTCAGTGTAAAACCATCAAAATTGGCAACTGGAAAGAGAGGATATTTGGGACTGTCACCCATCTCAGTGTAAAACCATCAAAATTGGCAACTGGAAAGAGAGGATATTTGGGGAGAGAGTTGCCAGTCTGTGGTATGATTTGCTATTAAAACATAGCCCTAATCTATGCACTGTAGGGGAGGGGAGGCAAAAGAAGTGAGAGAAGCCATCGGAAGGACCACCTGGAAAGCTGGAGAGGCATCTATGGAATTGAGGGCACAGTCTGGCCTGGAGTCTGACACATCTCAGATCTACAGACAGTTTTTCAGGCTGAGGCACCAGGGCTGGGAGAACTGGGGCTGCTGGGAGGCAATGTTGTGAATTTCCTCTGAGTCGAATGGTCGTGAGGGGGAGACTTGGCCTGGAGATGCCTTGAAAAGGAATTTGCCCAAGAAGTTCAACTGCAAAGATAATGAGACCCTGGCAGAGAGCATCTCCGAAGGGTCTTCAGAGTTCCCAGAAGCCAACAACTGGAATTGTTAAGTGGCCAGTTAGAGGAGGCATCTGCCATGGCTAGAGGCATAGGAGGAGAAGGTGGAGCTAGGAGAGAGAAAAATGGAGTCTTCCTTTCCTTTTCCGCTCTCTCACACTCAGGCTTGAAAGCAGCAAAGATTTGAAGGATGGAAAACAATCTAAATTCATTCACCTATTCATAGTTTGTTCCTTTTTATTGCTAATATTTTATTGTATTACTATTTCACAATTTGATTATTCATCCTTCTGTTGATAATGATGTGGATCGTTTCCAGTTTGGGCCATTAGGAATAATGCTGCTAAGAATGTTCATGTACAAGTCATTGTGAGAACATATGTTTTCCTTTCTCTTGATTAAATACCTAGGAGGAGAACTGATGGCTGACAGAGTAACTGTATGTTAACTTATTAATACAAGGAACATGCTGTTTTTTTCTGTATTGTTTCATTTCAGTACATATGCTGACAAAGTGAGCACTGCTTGGTTATTTTTGACTGTATGCCGCTCATTTTCTGGAAAACTTATTTGTGAGAAGTCTTTTTTGGGCTAGGATGAAGGTGTCTTCCTCTGGAGAATGTTCACTTTGGCTTTTGCAAGGGGCCTTAGCAGCCCAGGATCACTTTCAACTACATTTTGGGCTGGAAGTTTATTTCGGACTATCTGTGTGATGAACATCTGGGCTGAAAATTTACATAAATGCCAGCTTTTGGTCATGATTGCTCCAAGAGGACTTCTAGATTTTTATCCCCTGCTTTGTTGAGTGCCAGAGCACCTGCCCTTGCAGACCCCTGGGTATAAATGGAAGCTTTATGGAATGGATTTCTTACTAGTCCTCTCTTATCCTGGTAGTGTAATGTTTGTTATCTCACAAAAGGAAAACTTAATTTCACTCAGTTTGGCAATGCCTTTCATCAAAACAGACCTCAGTGCTCAATTTACCTCCCTAGATTTCTGCTTTCATTTAGGTTTTGGATGGGACATTCATTGTACTTCCATTAGTGTTTTTATGTTTGTAAGATATTTTAAATATTTTATCTAGCATTTTTGGTTGTCTTCAGAAGACTTCTCCAGATAAAAGGTATATTCCCAGATAAAAGGTATATCAGTCTATTTTCATCCATTTTGCTGGACATTTTGTGAGTTATTTTTTAAAAATTAAAAATTTATTTCTGTTCTTAATAATTTTTTGCAGTTATTTATTTGATACTTATTTTTCTCCCCTAAGTTTTCTCCACTTTGTTTTGGAACTACAATTATTTGGATGATAGGCCTCCTATATTGATCTTAGTCTTTTTGTCCTGTTTTCTGGGAGAATCCTTCAATTTTTTTCAAGTGCTTCTATGGAATTTTATTTTTTGCTATTATGTTTTTAATTATAAGAGCTCTTTTTTGTTCTGTGAATACAGTTTTTTATAGCATTTTTGGTCATATCTTTTGAGTGAAATACTTTATTTTACTTCATTGAAATGTTTAATCTCAATGCTTAATCTTCTCTTGATTAATCTTTGTTTTTCCAAGCTGCCATCTTTGACTCGTTCTAGCCTCTATTTTTTTTTTAATTATACTTTAAGTTTTAGGGTACATGTGCACAACGTGCAGGTTAGTTACATATGTATACATGTGCCATGTTGGTGTGCTGCACCCATCAACTCGTCATTTAACATTAGGTATATCTCCTAATGCTGTCCCTCCTCCCTCCCCCCACCCCAAAACAGGCCCCGGTGTGTGATGTTCCCTTTCCTGTGTCCGTGTGTTCTCATTGTTCAATTCCCACCTATGAGTGAGAACATGCGTTGTTTGGTTTTTTGTCCTTGTGATAGTTTGCTGAGAATGATGGTTTCCAGCTTCATCCATGTCCCTACAAAGGACATGAACTCATCATTTTTTATGACTGCATAGTATTCCATGGTATATATGTGTCACATTTTCTTAATCCAGTCTATCATTGTTGGACATTTGGCTTGGTTCCAAGTCTTTGCTGTTGTGAATAGTGCCCCAGTAAACATACGTGTTCACGTGTCTTTATAGCAACATAATTTATAATCCTTTGGGTATATACCCAATAATGGGATGGCTGGGTCAAATGGTATTTCTAGTTCGAGATCCCTGAGGAATCGCCACACTGACTTCCACAATGGTTGAACTAGTTTACAGTCCCACCAACAGTGTAAAAGTGTTCCTATTTCTCCACATCCTCTCCAGCATCTGTTGTTTCCTGACTTTTTAATGATGGCCATTCTAACTGGTGTGAGATGGTATCTCACTGTGGTTTTGATTTGCATTTCTCTGATGGCCAGTGATGATGAGCATTTTTTCATGTGTCTTTTGGCTGCATAAATGTGTTCTTTTGAGAAGTGTCTGTTCATATCCTTCGCCCACTTTTTCATGGGGCTGTTTGTTTTTTTTTGGTAGATTTGTTTGAGTTCATTGTAGATTCTGGATATTAGCCCTTTGTCAGATGAGTAGATTGCAAAAATTTTCTCCCATTCTGTAGGTTGCCTGTTCACTCTGATGGTAGTTTCTTTTGCTGTGCAGAAGCTCTTTAGTTTAATTAAATCCCATTTGTCAATTTTGGCTTTTGTTGCCATTGCTTCTGGTGTTTTAGACATGAAGTCCTCGCCATGCCTATGTTCTGAATGGTATTGCCTAGGTTTTCTTCTAGGGTTTTTATGGTTTTAGGTCTAACATGTAAGTCTTTAATCCATCTTGAATTAATTTTTGTATAAGGTGTAAGGAAGTGATCCAATTTCAGCTTTCAACATATGGCTAGCCAGTTTTCCCAGCACCATTTATTAAATAGGGAATCCTTTCCCCATTTCTTGTTTTTGTCAGGTTTGTCAAAGATCAGATGGTTGTAGATATGCGGCATTATTTCTGAGGGCTCTGTTCTGTTCCATTGGTCTATATCTCTGTTTTGGTACCAGTACCATGCTGTTTTGGTTATTGTAGCCTTGTAGTATAGTTTGAAGTCAGGTAGCGTGATGCCTCCAGCTTTGTTCTTTTGGCTTAGGATTGACTTGGCAATGTGGGCTCTTTTTTGGTTCCATATGAACTTTAAAGTAGTTTTTTCCAATTCTGTGAAGAAAGTCATTGGTAGCTTGATGGGGATGGCATTCAATCTATAAATTACCTTGGGCAGTATGGCCATTTTCATGATATTGATTCTTCCTACCCATGAGCATGGAATGTTCTTCCATTTGTTTGTATCCTTATTTATTTCATTGAGCAGTGGTTTGTGGTTTTCCTTGAAGAGGTCCTTCACATCCCTTGTAAGTTGGATTCCTAGGTATTTTATTCTCTTTGAAGCAATTGTGAATGGGAGTTCACTCATGATTTGGCTCTCTGTTTGTCTGTTATTGGTGTATAAGAATGCTTGTGATTTTTGCACATTGATTTTGTATCCTGAGACTTTGCTGAAGTTGCCTATCAGTTTAAGGAGATTTTGGGCTGAGACGATGGGGTTTTCTAGATATACAATCATGTCATCTGCAAACAGGGACAATTTGACTTCCTATTTTCCTAATTGAATACCCGTTATTTCCTTCTCCTGCCTGATTGCCCTGGCCAGAACTTCCAACACTAGGTTGAATAGGAGTGGTGAGAGAGGGCATCCCTGTCTTGTGCCAGTTTTCAAAGGGAATGCTTCCAGTTTTTACCCATTCAGTATGATATTGGCTGTGGGTTTGTCATAGATAGCTCTTATTATTTTGAGATACATCCCATCAATACCAAATTTATTGAGTTTTTAATTTTAGACCAATATCTCTGATGAACATCGATGCAAAAATCCTCAATAAAATACTGGCCAACTGAATCCAGCAGCACATCAGGAAGCTTATCCACCATGATCAAGTGGGCTTCATCCCTGGGATGCAAGGCTAGTTCAACATACACAAATCAATAAACGTAATCCAGCATATAAACAGAACCAATGACAAAAACCATATGATTATCTCAATAGATGCAGAAAAGGCCTTTGACAAAATTCAACAACCCTTCATGCTGTAGCCTCTATTTTTTATATTAGAGACTTTTCTCAGAACTCTGGTGATCCTTGAGTACTAATTTAACATTATGCACCAAAATGGTGATTAAAAATTCTGTGTGTGTGTGTGTGTGTGTGTGTGTGTGTGTGTGTGGTTTTGTGTTAGCTAGGAGAGACTAGACTTATGTTTTGAAATAAACAACAACCAGTTCTCAGTGGTTTAGCAAAATAAAGTTTAGTTTCTCACACAGCATATCTAGTGATGTTTTCTATAGAACTCTACTCCACACTCAGGGGACCAGGTTCATAGAGATTCCATCATTTTACAGTTGCTTCATCCGGACCATGCAGTCTCTTTGGGCACCTCAGCAGGGACAGCCAGACAATTGTATACTGGTTCTTATATGTCTCAGTCCATGCCACTTCTGCCTATAGTCAATTGGTCATATCAAGTTACAGTTAGGCTCCACCTAACTCCACCTAACTGCAAGTGGGTTGGAAAATGTGGAGTTGCAAATGGAGTGCTTATTAACCACTGCTGCCTTTGGCACAAGCTTTTTTTTTTTCTTTCTTTCTTTTCTATGAGCTTCAGTATACAGTGATCTGGCTAGCTTCTGGTATCAGTATCTTAATGGTTTTTCCTCTTGAGCTGCTCAGAAGCCTTAAAAAAAATATTTTCTAATTGCCTACCAAGAAGGTGAGTCCTGGAAACCAATGTTCTGGAAGCTGAGATGGGAAAGAAGGATAGAATCTGGGTTGGCGGGGGGGCTCTATCAGCATTCAGTATGGACATAGTCATTCAGCCCCTGTTTTTAGTTGGTGCCCTTGTTCTATACTTGTCCCTGGTGTTCACAGTTTTTTGGCTTTAGCCTTTCCAGTGTTGGGTGTTTGAGAAGCCATCTTCCAGTTTCCCAGAGGGGAGAGGCAACCTGAAGGCCTAATTGCTCCTTTAAAGTCTTTTAATCAGTTTTTCTGTTTTTAGTCTCATCTTCATCCTCACATTCATGGGCACCTGGTGCCACCTTTCCTGAAGCCAGCTTACAACATAGCCAAGTCAGTTCCCACTCATCCATCTGCTTTTTTTTCTTCCAAATGTCTCTTCTTGTTTTCTCTCCAATTCTTTATGTGCCAGTGGATTTGTATTCCTTTTTATCATTTTAATGGGGGTTCTGGAGGAAGTAGAGGTAAATGGATGCTTTCCATCCCCATCTTTATACAGTCCTGTTCCCACAATTCTTAGGAAATGGGCTTTTTTTTTGGATGACTGTGACTGGAATCCTACATATATCTTATCATTTTAAATTATTTTTACTTGGAACTGGGAACAGTTCTATACCACTGCTATTCATGAAGCAAAAATAAAAAGCATTTTTTATTCACTCTATATTCCTCCTCATTAGTGAGGGTGATAAGCATATTTCTTAGCTTTGAAGCATTTTTGTAGATGACAGATCATGGTCAGTTGGAGGAAGCTTCATCGAAGAGGAGTGTTGAAAGTAGAAAGGTAGTTTTCTTTCTCACCATCCAGAACAAAAATTTATCCATCAAATATTCCCTCAACACCTAAAACTGTTGTACTGTTACTCTGGTACCATAAGCCTTAGAATGTGAAAGAATAGTCTACTGTGGCCTTATCATGGACTTTTTCAACTCAGAAGCGGCATCATGTTGCTTAATGTTTAAGAGTTACTTTAATTTTTTTAAAAATTATTTTTTTAGATGTTTAATATCTGTATAGTTACTATGATTTAGCCAATCCAAGAACAGTGGTAGAACCTGCCTTGTTTCATGTGTGTGTGTGTGTGTGTGTGTGTGTGTGTGTGTATGTGTATTTTTTTGAATCAAGACATAATTGTACATATTTATAGGGTATATATGATATTTTGCTACATACATGTAATGCATAATGATCAAATCAAGTAATTAGGATATCTATCACTTCAAACATTTATTATTTCTTTGTGTGGGGAGCATTCCAAATCTTCTCTCCTAGCTGTTTTGAAATATAAATTATTGTTAACTGTAGTCACCCTACTGTGCTATTGAACACTAGAACTGGTTTCTTCTACCTAACTGCATTTTCATACCCTTTAATCAACCTGTCTTCATTCCTCCCTCCTCTCCACTCTTCCCAGCCTCAGGTAACCATCATTTTACTCTCTACGTCCACTTTTTTAGTTCCCACATACGTGTAAGAACATGTGATATTTATCTTTCTGTGCCTGGCTTATTTTACTTTAACACATGACCTTCAGTTCCGTCCATGTTGCTGCAAATGACAAGATTTCATTCTTTTTTATAGCTGAACGACATTTCATTGTGTATACATACCACATTTTCTTTATCCATTCATATGTTGATGGACACTTAGGTTGATGCCATATCTTAGCTATTGTGAATAGTGCTACAATAAAAATGGGTGTGCAAGCTATCTCTTTGATATACTAATTTCCTTTCTTTTTGATATGTACCCAGCAGTGGAATTGCTGGATCATATGGTAGGTCTATTTTTGGTTTTTTGAGGAACCTCCATACCGTTTTCCATAATGGATGTACTAATTTACATTCCTACCAACAGTGTGCTAGCATTCCCCTTTCTCTGCATCCTCACCAGCTTTTGTTATTTTTTGTCTTTTTGATAATAGCTGTGTTAATTGGGGTGAGACAATATCTCATTATGGTTTTGATTTGCATTTCCCTTATTTAGTGATACTGAGCATTTTTCTTTCTTCTTTTTCTTTTTGAGAGAGGGTCTCACTCTGTTGCCCAGGCTGGAGTGTAGTGGTGCAGTTACAGCTCACTTGTAACCTTGAACTCCTGGGCTCAAGTGATCTTCCTGCCTCAGCCTCCCAAGTGGCTAGGACTATAGGTGTGCACCACCATGCCTGGCTAAACATTTTTTCATATGCTCATCAGCCAGATGGATGTCTTGTTTTGAAAAATATGTATTCAGCTAACATTCCACTGTGTACATATACCACATGTTTTAGTAGAATTATTATTATTTTTTTACTGTTGAGTTGTGTGCATTCCTTATATATTCTGGTATATATAAATTATATATTCTTGTTGGATGGATAGTTTGCAAATATTTTCTCCCATTCTGTAGGCTATCTCTTCACCCTGTTTATTGTTTCCTTTGCTGTGCAGAAGCTTTTTAAAAATTTATTTACTTTTTAATTTTATTTTTATTTTTTGAAACAGAGCTTTGCTCTGTTGCCCAGGCTGGAGTGCAGTGGCACGATCATGGCTCACTGCAGCAGCCTCGACTTCCCTGGCTCAAGCTCTCCTCTCACCTCAGCCTCCCAAGTAACTAGGACTACAGGCACATGCCACCACACCCAGCTAATTTTTTCTATTTTTTTTATGAGATGGGAGTCCCACTATGTTGCCTGGGCTGGTCTTGAACTCCTGGGCTCAGGTGATCCTCTCGTCTCAGCCTTCCAAAGTGCTGAAATTTCAGATGTGAGCCACCACACCAGGCCAGAAACTTCTTAGCTTGATATAATCCCATTTGTTTTGGTTGCCTGTGCTTTCAAGGTCTTATCCACGCAAAAATATTTTGTCCTGGCCAATGTCCTGAAGTGTTTCCCCAATCTTTTCTTCTAGTAGTTTCACACTTTCAGGTCTTTAATCCATTTTGATTTGATTTTTTTTAAGTTTTTAATCCATTTTGATTTGATTTTTGTATATGGTGAGAAATAGGGATCTAGTTTCATTCTTTTGCATATGGATATCCAGTTTTCTCAGCACCATTTATTGAAGAGACTGTCTTTTCCCTAGTGTATAGTCTTGGCACCTTTGTAAAAAATGGATTGGCTGTAAATGTGTGGATTTATTTCTGAATTCTCTATTTTACTCCATTGGTCTATATGCTTGTTTTTATGTTAGTACCATGCTGTTTTGGTTACTGTAGTTTGTAGTAAATTTTAAAGTCAAGCAGTGTTTCCGGCTTTGTTCTTTTTGCTCAGGATGCTTTGGCTATTCAGGTCTTTTGTGGTTCCGTATGAATATTAGGATTGTTTTTTCTATTTCTGTGAAGAATGTCATTGGTATCTTAGTAGAGACTGTACTGAATCTGTAGATCACTTTAGAAATATGAACTCTTTAACAATATTAATTCTTGCAACCCATGAGCATGGAATATCTTTCAATTCTTGTGAGTGCCCTCTTCCACCTTTTTTTTTTTTTATCATGTTTTATACTTTTCATTATAGAGATCTTTTACTTCTTTGGTTAAATTTATTCCTAGGTATTTTATTATACTATTTTTGTAGCTGTTGTAAATGGGATTGCTTTCTTATTTTTCAGATTGTTCACTGTTGGGGTATGGCAATGCTACTTATTTTTGTATGCTGATTTTGTAACTTGAAAAATCACTTTACTGAACTTGTTTATCCATTCTAACAGTTTTTTGGTGGAGTCTTTAGATTTTTCTAAATATGATGCTATGTCATCTATGAACAAGGATAATTTGACTTCTTCCTTTCCAATTTAGATGCTCTGATTTATTTAAAGCTTGATGAAAGCCAAGTTTGTCCTCTTTATAAAGAGTCATAAGAGACCCCATTCCAGAAACACATTGCAATGTAGCTAATATTTCACATGGAGAATATGGCAGAATAAATGGAGAGGTCAGGGGAGTGTATTGGGACACAGGGACAGTATGTGGAGATTGTAGCCTGGGATAGGCTCTCACAGGCTTCATTGTGTCCCCAGTAGAAGTGTGTTATTGTTTTGCTTTCCAAAGGGAGGACAAGCACAACGCTTTGCGCTTGGGATTTGGCTTCTGAACCCTGGTATAATGTTGAGAAGATTATTGGGACTCAGTTAACCCACGCTGATGTTAAGTCTACTCTGGGTGTATGTTAGGCATCTTGGACCTGCCCCCTATATACACATATGTGAGAACATTTGATATTATTTAATCCTATGGTATAGAGCCAAGGCCTTTTGAGTTAAGCTCTGGTGGCAATGCCTAGTGTCATGCATAGGAATCAAGGGCCAGAATTATAAATCCAGTGCAGTTCTCCTTGCTATCTAAATCAGTTTCCTGCCTTTAGAACATCCATTTTTGAGTCTAGCCTATGACTGAGTGTTTCCCTGGGAAACCTCATAGCAATTCCAGAATAGAAATCATGTTGTTCTCAAAATTCTCTCTCAGGACTGGTAAGGGCAATGCCTGAGTCAAAAGCAGGCAGGGCACCTCTTTGTGCCCCAGCTTCTAGACCCTTACATTGTGCATGCTATTTTAAAATAGGCTGAGTTCAAAGTCAAGAACTCAGATTGTTCACTGTTGGGGTATGGCAACAGTACAGCCAGAAGCATGGCTAGTGTGTCCCACGGGGGAGTGAACCCAGAGATGAGCTCTGTTGGCATCTCTGCTGTTGGGTGTGAGGTTATAAGTGCTGATAAAACACTACCATGTCGTTATGTGTCATTATGTGTAGATTTCACCTGGCTTCATCTTTCACACTTGATCTTGGCCAAAAGGCCGAGAAGCGATCACCTGGCTTCATCTTTCATGAGTCTTAATGATTGTCATGCCAACTTACTAAACACTTTTGAAAAGTCATCACTTTGTAGAATGGCCTTCTCTGCTGTCCTCTTCCATGACCTCCAAATAGTGGTGGCAGACCGTGGGTGGATACTCCTGTTCGTACCCCCCTCCAAACCCGCACATTTCTTTTTAACAGAGAGGCAAATTGTGGAGCACCTTACTGTTTAGAGTGCTGCATTTCTTCCTGTCATTCATCTCTTCCTGTAGTTGGGAGTGAGCTCTGACTTAGGACTTCATCACACATCCTTAATTCCCACGGACAGGGTGAGTAAGAATTATTCCTTTGTTTGGGATGGAAAACCAAGTCTCCTGGAGATTGTAAGAACTTTGGTGGGCTTCTGGCTGAAGACATCCTGAGGTGCTTAGACTCTGCTCTTCGTGTCAAAGAAAAGTCCTTCTCTCTCCAGGCCAGAATAAAAAAATCCTGGGTCCTGTTTACCTGGCTTGGTTATCTATGAAGCTACTACTGCTTTTCTTCTCAGCCTCTCTTCTCTGTCTAGTTTTACTCCATGAGACAATGGCAAGAGACTTCTATTGTCCCTGAGAAAGACGAGGAGAAAGCTGATCTGTACCTCAGTGGCCTATGCAGTTGATCATAATCCTGGGAAACCCCATAGTATTTCCTGAAAGACTGGACGGGCGACTAGCCGACTTTCAAGGGCCATCTGCAGAACTTCTGAAGAGGCACCTGGGAAGTTAGAGCAGAGGCTTGCCAGGACTCCTCCTCTGTGCTCTAGCTTGAAGATTAACAATGTCAAGTTGAGAGTAGGCAAAAAATGTCATGCTCACAGACAGCACAGGACAACTAGGGCTCAGTTGAAGTTGGTGGGGGAGACATGCAGTGCCAGCATCAGGACCATCTGGGAAAGAACATTTAGAGAGCGGGAGACATAGCTGCATGGAAATGCTGAGAAATAAGGACACCTAAACGGAGGCCCCTGGATTGGGAGAAACTTGTCCTTGGCAGTGCACTGCAGATGCACTGCAGGAAGGACATGATAGGTTGTAGAAGTTTCCTAGATTATTGTATGAAGCAGGGCAGTGTTGTGGAAAGAGCATGGGCTCAGAAATCTGACTTGTGATCCCTGGTTGGTTGTGTGTCCCTGGACAAATTACCTAAGAAGTCTGAGCTCTATTGCCTCATGTGAAAAATGTGGGTTATATATATAAAGCTGCTCACTGTTCACAATAGGAAAGACTTGGAACCAACCCAAACCCCCATCAATGATAGACTGGATAAAGAAAATGTGGCACATATACACCATGGACTACTATGCAGCCATAAAAAAGGATGAGTCTACGTCCTTTTCAGGGACATGGATGAAGCTGGAAACCAACATTCTCAGCAAACTACCACAAGAACACAAAACCAAGCACGCATGTTTTCACTCATAAGTGGGAGCTGAACAATGAGAACACATGGACACAGGGAGGGGAACGTCACACACAGGGGCCTGTCAGGGGGTGGGGGGCTAGGGGAGAGATAGCATTAGGAGAAATACCTAATGTAGGTGATGGGTTGATGGGTGCAGCAAACCACCATGGCACGTGTCTACCTATGCAACAAACCTGCATGTTCTGAACATGTATCCCAGAACTTAAAGTATAATTTAAAAAAAAGCAAATTATATATATATATATAAATATATATATATATATAATTTATAGAATTGTGGACCTCCGATGTACTGGATTTAGGAAACTAACATTCATTGCCACTCCCTTCAAAGCTCTTTGCCATATTTGTGTGGTTGGAATTCTGGGAACTGTTGCATTTCCTGGCATCCCATACCAGGAAGACTGATTTGGACTCCACCAATGGGAGGAGGTGGGAGGCACCTATGCATGATTTGAAAAGTAGAAGAACAACAGAGGTCATTCTTACTCCTGCACCAAGACAGAATCACCTGGGCGTCAGGAAACAGTAGACCTGCCGGAGGTTTCGTCAGTGGCTTACGGGACCTCCTGCTACAGTTTACCCTCTTTGGGGTGGTGAGAGACACAGGTTCTGGTGGCAGCTTCCTGAGATTCCTGTATGTTCTAATTTCCTGAAATTAGTGGTAGTTTTTTCTGACTTTCATTCTCTTAGTTCATCCAACAGTGTGGTAAGCCTCAAATTATCTGCATTAAATCCTTCTTTATTTGAAATACTTGGAGAAGTTTCTGTTTTCCTGACCGAATCTTACTAACATATCTGCAGAATAAAATGCAAAAAAATGCAAAAAGAAGGTGAGAATGAGTAGTCTTATATTTTCTTAGTAAGAAAGAGAAACATTTAAATATCTGAAAGATAGACTCTGGGGACTCTAGTTGGAACAACTGAGGTTGCTCTAAGAATTGGGAACACTTGGCTCAGGTTTAGCCAGTAGAGCTCGAGGAAGAGGGGATGGGAAATCATAGGCATCTCGGTAAGAAGTGAGATTTCAAAATATCTGTAGATATTATCTATATTATCTTTATTTATCTTATTTATAATCTTATTTATAAATAAGATAATTAAAGAAATATTTATCTTTCTCTGCTGCTGGACAAGGGATTCTTAACAGTGAAATGATCTCAAGAAGAATAAATTTAACAAAGAAAAATGTAACCCAAATGGAAAAATCATCTTCCTAGTGCTGTTGCACATGAGACTGTAGCTGGAGAAGAGATGATTTTAATAAAGAGATTTACTCCATAATAGATGTGCACCCGTGTGACCTGTGGGGAGAGGAAGAAATCTATAATCACAACAAAATGATAGCTTTTTAACGTTTTGCTGGACAAACATCCTGACCCCTTTTAAATGAATGTTATCCAAATCCCATTCAACTAGCCTTTTTGGAGTTTGCTAAATTATACAATTTGTCTTCCCCTTATCTGCAGAGAAGCATGAAGCCCCTCCTCCTGTCCAGGCCACAAGGCACTTCTCAGAGAGGGTCTTAGGTTGTACCCTGGCATAATAGAAAGCCCATAATTTTGATACATTCAGCAATGTGATTGTCAATCAGCTCCTGCTTGCAAATGTTCCCTTCGCCTCCTCCTTCCATGCAGGTTTTAGGTAAAGGACAAAGCCTTATTTTAAACCCTGAGTCTTTATCTTATTTTCTACACAAAATCAATCAAGATAAGGGAGCAAATATGAAGAGAGACTTCATCAAGTAACAGGGATGTGTCTCTTCCATTATCAGTTGATGGCTACTCAGATTGGGGTTGAGAGAAGCAATTTCAGTGTTACATACTATCAAGATGGTTCCTCATATCTGAGCTTTTATTTTCCTTGGAGTCTTGAATGCACTTCCTTCTGCACTAACACCAGCTGGAATGGAGTGCCTAGGGGTTGGGGCCCAGGAAATTCCTGTCTTTACCCGTCTGGACTGCCCCAGGAATGATTTCTTTGGAGGCTCCCCAAGAAAAGCCAGGGGTCAGCCACTCTGGGGTCCACTTGGTGTGCGGGGTCAGAGAGAAGAATCACAAGCAGACATGAGCTAGGGGAGGTTATGGCAGGGTGAGCCCAAGATGGGCAGGCAAATGAAGCCGCTGTATCTGAAGCCTGGGCACAGTGAAGCCCATGGCTGAGGAAATGAGAGGGAGCAGACTCCACGCCCGGAAAGATGAGAGGGCCATCTTGGACGTAGTCGGAGGAGCTTGTGGTTGCTGGGTTGGGCTCTGACTTTTGTGTGTCTTTTATTAGTGACCTTGGATTCCCGTGCCAGGCTGCCAGTCATGACTTAAGGGCATCCAGCTCCCTCTAATGCCTACTTTTTCTGTAGGCAAATTTAGTTTTACCCAAATCTACTGTTGGGTAGATTTGATGAGAAAAGCTATGATTTTGGAGGAAGCGTGTATATTAGGACAAGTAATGAACACGTATTTGTTTAGAAATGACTTAAGTGGGTTGTAAAGGAATAATGTAATTTTTATATGTGTGTGGGCATAGTTCCGTTATGTTGGTAGAATTAAAAGTGTTAAGTAAATCAAGAGAGTGGGTCTCGTTCTATAAAGACTAGGAGAAAGTGATGTGATGAAGAGGGGACAGCCATTCAGCAAGGCCACGTGTGAGGAGACCCAAAGCACAGGTGGACATTGAAAGTGGAACAGAAGGTGCAGCTGAGAACATGCCAGGCAGCCCCCACTCCATGCTGGTGGCTGTGGTTAGAGACAGTGCCGGGCCCCACTTGCCCAGCTCAGTGATCTGTGGAGCAGACACTACTTTCATCCTCAGCTCCCCATTTCTGTCCAGTTTGACTCACACAGGAGGGTGGCTGGAAACATCCATCCTCCCCCAGAAACACCAGGAGAAAACTGATCTGCATCTCAATTGCTTATGCAATTGACAGTAAGCCTAGGAAACTATAGCATTCCCTCAGTGGCTGGCCTGGTGACTGGTATTACAATCAGGAGATCCATAAACAAACCATGAAAACTACGATTAGAAGTGGACCATTGACGTCTCATTATATCTTGGGGGAAGGTGTAGAGGAAAGAGAATGAAGGCGTGAAGGGGTGGACTTGGGTTGGACAAAAACAAGGTGAGACTGCAGGTCTCAACGTTGACTGTGTGGGCACCTGCCTCTCCCTCCTCTGGCATCACTGAAACCATTATCCACAAATCAAGGGCCTCGTGAATCGATGTGGCCTCACCTGGGGCATCATCATGACCTAGTAGGGAGGCTGGGCAATGGTGGCAGGGCTTATTCCCCTGGTGGCTTTTGTAAATTGGCCAGGGTTGGCAGCCGTGTGATAGCTAGCGTCTTGAATGCTTCTTCTGTTCCTTGCTGCCACTGAAGAGAGTGGAGCTTTCCCAGAAGGGTAGACCAGAGAGTCAGCATCCCACTATCAAAATCCCACTCATTCTTCAAGGTCCAGCTTATCTATCACCTTCTCTGTAAATCCTCCGAACCCCCCCAGTTGGTTGGATTGGCATTTCCTCTTTATTTCATTCTGTCATTGGCTGTGCATAATTGTTCCCCCCCTTAGACTTGAGCTTCCTGAGGCAGGGACTGTGTGTCCTACAACTTCCACAGCAAGGCATAGTTCATTGCTGGCTCTCAGTGGTGTCTGTGAAGCTGGATGAATGAATGGAAGCACACAATCTTTGGCACACACATGGAGACCTCTTCTTGACCTATTCTTGTTGAGATCTATTGGGTGGCGCATTGGTGTAGGTTGTGTACTATGCATGTGTACTAAACCTCACAGCTCTGGAGTTAGAAGGGGGCCAAGCTTTGGATGTGGGGGTATGAGGGTCAGAGTGTCCCAGCCTTCACTCTTCCCCTGCAGTCCATGTGTCTGTAGAAGAAAGGAGAGCTCCCTTCATGGGCACATGAACTATGTTCCTAAGGCTTATTTCAAGGTTCTGCTTCCATTAGGCAGTAAAGATGGTCCTAGAGACAATGGATAAGTTAAGGAGGAAGGCATTGAAATGGGTGAGTTGGAGAACCAGCAGCAAGTATTCAAAGGCTACCCTCTCCTCTGTGAAGCTTCCCCTGAAGTGTTCTCCCTGGTGTAACCTCCTGCAAGTAGAGTTCTGGGCTCCTTTCTCTCTGCGCTCCCTCTCTCTACACAGCAGTATGCTCACTGTTCTACAACAGCTCTTACAGCACTCTCCTATGTGTCTGCCCTCTCTCCCCCTCCTACCACTGCACTGCGAGCCCCCACAGGAGCAAACACAGGGTGTTCATACGCCAGGACATCTAGTGGACACTCCCTGATGTTTCTTAAATGAATGGGTGAAGAAATCTCCTCGAAATTCATAGGTTGAAATCCTAGCCCCCAGGTGATAGTATTAGGAGGTATTAGGAGGTGGGGAGATAATTATGTCATGAGGATGGGGCTTTCTTGAATGAGATTGGTGACCTTATAAGAAGAGACACGAGACACCAGAGCTTGCCTCTGTCTCTCTGCTTTCTGCCATGGGAGATTATGGCAAGAAGATGGCCATCTGCAAGCCAAGAAACAAGCTCTCACCAAGAACTGAACCTGCTGGTACTTTGACGTTGGACTTTCCAGCCTCCAGAACAGTGAGAAATAAATGTTTGTTGTTTAAGCCACTAAGTCAATGTTATATTTGTTATAGTAGCCTAAACTGACTAAGATAGAGATGAATGAATGAACGAATAGGCTTCAATTGCTGTACAGATTAGGGAGGCAGAGATTCCTAGAAGCAAGTTTCAACCTGAGTTTGATCCCTGTTCTGCCACTTACTAGCTATGTGACAAGCCATGGGCCTTGTCCATAAAATAGAGATAAATGACACCAGCCTCACAGGGGGTGGTGGAGGAGTGAGCGGCCTAATCAAAGTGCTCGATGCCATGGCTGGCACACAGCAGACACTCAACAAGTGGAAGGTATGATGGCTGGCTACTTGACTCATTTAGGGTGCTGCAGGAACACAAAGCCATTCCAACATTAAATGAGATGCTGACATTAGATTGAGGGTGCTGTCTGTTCTATCACTATGCTCCTAACTGCAGCTCTCAGGTAGAGGGAGACAGAGAAATGTATCTATTTTGTTCAGGCCTAGAAACTGAGGCCTGGGGAGCCCACTTGTTGAGTAGCCAAAGATGAAAGATTTCAGTAAACTGGAAAGCATTCATCCATTCATTCAACAGGGATTCATTCATTATTGGGCACCTACTGCATGCCAGGCCATGCCTGCTTGCTTCAACAGTGAAGAAGGTAGGCTGAGCTAGGTACAAACTGAGCAGAACTTACCACCGACTAGTCCTTGCCCCCTTGGCCTGAGAAAGCAGCCCCAGAGGAGAAGCAATGAGTTGCCAAGCATCTAATGCTCTGAGTGGGTGAAGAACTTAAGGCTCTATATCTGGTTTAATCACAAGAGCAACCCAGCCCAGCAAGCTTTTAATTTCCACTTTACTGATCATTGAGTGGCTGGATCCACTCTGCTCAGTCAGGAAGCTGAGGAGGCAGGGGTAGGGCCTGGGCCATCTGAGGTCCCCTATTTTCCCTGATGCTGCAAAGGAGGTCCTGATACCCCTTCCCTGCAGTAACCCAGCCTGATGCAAACACTTAATTTCAAGGCAAGCCGTTGGAGCAAGGGAACTGATTAGGTGAGCTGGTAGCATCTTGTAACATCAAGGACAATGCCCTGCACTTTTGCGGCCCATTTTGCACTCCTGCTCTTCATTCGTTTGCTCTGTCCTCTGCTTTGTTGATTTCACTTCTCGCTTCCAGGCTGGCCTCCGCCGGAGAGCGAGTCCACATTTTCCCAGCAGCCTGGCTGCCTCCCATATCATCCTCAGACACTGAGCCAAGTGGCCCGGTGTGTGCAAAGAAGGATGCTCAGCTTCCCTGGCAAATTCAAAAGGCAGCCGCAGCAGCCATGGGCCCAGGGCTATGCAGCCAGAGCCTGTCGCTGGTTCTGCACTAGGAGCATTTCCACTGGGTGGACCCGGGTGACAGCTAGGGTTGGAGAGGCGCTGGCGGCTGAGCCGGATGTGGGGACAGCAACTGTGGGGACTGGCTGGATCACTCACCTACGAAGTCTAATGCCGTGGGTTTGGCTTGATCTCAGGCCTCAGTTTCTAGGCCTGAGCAAAATAGGTACATTTCTCTGTCTCCCTGTACCCGAAAGCTGCGGTTAGGATCATAGTGATAGAACAGACCACACCCCTAAACTAATGTCAGCACCTCATTTAATGTTGGCATGGCTTTGTGTTTCTTCAGCACCCTGAGTCGAGTAGCTAGCTACCTTCCATTAGTTGAGTGTCTGCCGTGTGTCAGCCACTGCACTGAGCACTTTGACTACACTGCTCCTTCCTCCGTCACTTCCTCTGAAGCTGGTGTTATTTATCCCCATTTCATGACCTTCATCAGCTTCAGTGGCAGCAGATCAAGGTCAAGCTTAGAGGCTTCCTGCACAACTCTGGAACCTGAGGGCTTGAGTTTAAATCCCTGCTCAACCATTTCCTGGTTTTTTTGGCCTTGGGGAAGTTTATCAACCTCTTGCTTCAGTTTCCTCCTCTGCAGAGTGAGAATAATAATAACATCAACCTCAAATGGGTAGCTATGAGAATTAAATGACCTAGTCCATGTGAAGCATCTAGTTAGTGCTCAGTGAACATTTCCTGCTCTTTTCTGGTCCTCTGACCCTCTTTCCGTTTCTGTCATCCTCTGGCCCTTTACTGTGTACCTCTCAGAGGCTATTCAAGGTGATGGTTTGCTCATTACCAGTCCTGGCTGACTCTCATAAGATGCCTCTTCGGATGCCTCTCTATGCTTCCGCAATTGAATTTGCAATCTGTACGCACATCAGCTACACAGAATATCTGCTTTGGGTCAAGGATGTGTCCATGGAAAACAAGAGAGGAAAGCCATTCACCCAAAGTAGCTGCCAGAGAAACACCAGTGCAGTGAGGCTCTGGTGTCCTGCCCAGTGGTCCAAACGCCCAAATTGGCCACCTGGCCCCTAGTTTCTTGCCTGGAGAACCTGGGAGCAGGGGTGATATGCAAAGTATTTACCAACACAGAGGGACACTGACCAATCAGAATGGACCTGGGCCACAGTGCTGGAGCACAGGGCACATGGAAGGCTCAGAGCTGTGGCTCTTGACCACCTGGCAAGGAAGCGTTTGAACAATTGGCATTGCTACACAGGTGTGCTCTGGGTCTGCATCTGCTTTGCCAGTGGGAAGAGCCAGGGTGGAGCAGTAGCCTGTGAGGAGTCTGGGCTATATGAAGGTGAGTTCCGTCTTCCTGTCACTCCTGAGTGTGGGCTCACCTTATGACAAGATGGTTGAAGGTTGGCAGAATTAAGTGGCCTTCAGGGCTTTTGAGCTGAGATGGTGTTAAAAATGTTGGCTTCAGCATCAAGCCATCCACTCGTGAGCTTTGGCATCTTAAATGAGTCTTTAATTTCTGAGAACCTTGGGTTGTTTGATCTGTAAAATGGGTGCAACACCCCAACAAGGGCTAGTATAGAAAGCATCTCACAAGGGTCCAGACACATGGCCTCGCTGAAAAAGGGGGAGCCGTTCCTTCTCCTCTTGGGGAAGTCTTGGTGTTCTTCCTATTAGGTGGGACCCTTTCCCCACTCTGGAGGTCAGCCGGTGCAAGTCTTCCTTTGAAGCATCCACACTTGTTCTTTTGTTCATGTAGCAGGAGTTTATTAAGTGCCTACTCTGTGCCAAGCACAGTTCTAGTGGTCAGGAATGCCTCAGTGAACACGCCAGACAAGGCCCCTGTCCTCACAGAGCATGAAGGGGAGGCAGAGAACATGGTAGACAGGGCTTTCCTCCCACTGCAAGCATGCAGCAACCCAGAGACCTGGATGCCACTAACACAACGGCAATGGCAACAAAATCCACCAGACAAAACAGAGCCCAGCCTGGAATCAGGCAAGGAAACTCTCAGAAGCCAGAAGCAAAGGACCTCACACCAGGGGCCCGAGAGGGGCTGCCATGGAAGCGGTCACAGAAATTCAGGAACTGAGTCTGGGTCAGTGGTTCCCAGCTGGGGCTGCACCTCTGCATGACCTGGGGAGCTTCAGGAGATGCCCGGGCCATACCCTAGACCAAGGAATCAGATTCCCTGAAGGCCAGGCCTAGGTTTCAGGAGGTTTTAAAGCTCCTCCAGTGGTTCCAATGTTCAGCTGAGCTCGTAAAGGTCTTTGGGGTGGGGCTGGGGGTGGAGTTCTAAAGCCTGCACAAGCCAGCAAAGAACCTCCTGGGTAAGGCAAGGCTCATGAAATTCTCTGAGCGGGTCAAACGGGGACTGGAAAAATTCCACCCACTAGCTCAGCCAATGGGTAAAAATGCTGGATATTTATCTGGAGCTGCAGGGGGTCAAGTGTCACCCTTGGGAAATTCAAAGCTGGCCTGTACCTGTTGAGAGCACCAGGGATATGGTCACATTGCTAGCCTGTTGCCAACACCCCAGGCAGAGTCATTAACAATTACTTTGGAGGAGGGCCACTTCCACCTTCCAGGGCATAGGTGACCCCTGTGGAAAACAAGTCCCCCTGGAACATCCTAGAAGGGGAGGCAGACCATCAACTAGTGAGCAGATACGTCATTGTGTCTCAGTTCTGACCGGGAGCCTGGAAGACGTCCATGCTCAGCTTCCAGAGATGTTGATTAAACTTGTGTGGAGTGTAGCCTGAGCATTGGGATCTTTTAGGAGGGTCCTTGGGTTTGAGAACTACAAAATAAATGAGATAATTTAGTTTATGAAGACCACCTAGCAGGATAATGTGTCGTGTAATAGAAAGTAATTAGCTGAGGGAGACAAGGAGCAGGCTCCCCAGGAGGTGGCATTCAATTTGAAGCATGAAAGATGAGACAGAGAGGGAACGCAAGGAGCTGGGAAGCAGATTTCCAGGCAGAGGGTGCAACAAGTGCAAAGGCCCTGACACTAGAATAACAGGGAGCCAGAGGGAGGAGGGCTCAAGGTCTTGTAAGCCATGGTAAGATGCTTGGAATTTTCTTGCAAGGATGAAGGAAAGCCACTGAGGGTTTAAGCAGGGCAATGATGTGATCTGATGTTGGACCAGCAGAATCCTGAAAACTCACAGCTGCATACATTTCACTTGCTTTATAACACTGAGCATCCCCACTCCCTCTACCCAATTTCTCTATCTGCCTTGTCCTGTATTTGCATTTTTGCAATAACTCCATAAAGGAGGTCGGTAGGTGTCTTCTCCATTTTACAGATGAAAAAATACCAGAGCCAAGTCTCATTTGTGACCTCTAGGTTCTTGATGGCAGGTTTTCAGATCATCTGGTACTCCTTCCAGAGCTCCTGACCAGGGCACTTCAAGCTTTGTGAACACAAGATGCAGCCAAGCAACCTGTCCTGCTGTTGTTATTACAGTGAGTTATATTTTTGCCCACCTAGGCCACTGGAGTGAGAATGCAGCAAAACAGCTTGCCTCAGAGTGGTCTTCCCTGAAACACACAACTTCTCTTAAGCATTCAGGATTCTGACGGGCCAGTCATCCCTTCATTGACTTTGTCCAGCAGCTCCACCATTACAGTCTTATTTTAGAAAATAAAGACACTTGGAAACAAATTGAAAGGGCGTTTTCCTGCACCAACCCCATTTGACTTGCCTCAGTATGCTGAATGGAGGGCTGCACTCCCCCCATGACTGCCTGGACCCATCACTCTAAGGTCCATGTAGGTTGCACGGCAGTCCTCCCACTTCTTGGCCATTGGGTCCTCATTTTCTATTAATTCCTTAAGGGATGGCTGCTCATAGTTGGTGCTGGGTCAGTTTTGGAGAACGCTCTTAAATATTTAAAAATGTTGTCCTGGCTGGAGAAATTGAGGTCTTTGTTGACATGGTTCTTGGAAGCCCATAGTAGCCCCATTTCCCATACCCCAGGTTCTAGGGAAAGGTGGCTGAGGAAATGGTGAGGAAGACTGAGAAAGGCCACAAGGGACCTTTAATGCTCTTTGTTGGGTGGTTCTATTGGGCTTTGGCTGCAGACAACTAGTATGATTCTAGAGAAACTATGATCTGGGGCTGGATGGCTCAGTGGACTATCTATGGAAATTGCCCTGTCACCTGGATTGCTAAGAACAGAAATTACATTACCCCCATCATAAAGCCCCAAACAACTAAGAGATTGCTTCTAGATGGTAACCATGGAAACATCTCATTGTTGTGGATGACCTGCCACCAGAACAAAAGCCTGTTTGTTTTCTGCTTCTATGAGGAGTGGCATACAGTGCTCCCCACTCCACACTCCCCTCCTTTCCTGCTATCTCACAGCATTGCTCCAGGTCAGGGCTCAGAGACCCAAGAAGAAGGGATGCCACTCAGCTCTCTGGGCTCACTCTGCTCCTGGCGAATGCCAAGGGAAGAGCCCTGAAGACAGGAAGCAAAGAATAGAGATAAAGATGAGAAGAGATGACATTCAGCAGTGTTGGTGAGAGACAGAGGCTGGGGCAGACTGTCAGTGTCATTGGGGATACCATTAAGGACATTCATGAGGCAGTACACATGTCTGGAGTCCCATCTGACTGGCATCAGTAAACATCTTCTTCCATTCATTCTGGAGAGGGAGCCTTAATTAGGCATGAAGAGATTTATCAAAAAGCAGCCCTCTGGAGTTGTTGGTCTCCCTGCCTTCTGGAAGGATGCTTTCCTACCCTCAACAACAACAGTGGGAATGATTGAGGGGGGTCCTACAGCTCCACCTCCCAGGCCTCGTAAAACCCAAATGGCTTTTGTCTTTCCCAGAAAGGAGTGAGATTTTGCCTGTGTTGATGGGGTTCATGCTGAGGTTTGCCAGGTCTCTGTATCTGGGCCTCTGCATAGGGCTAGTTTTCAGTTTACAGTGACCCAACCACAAAGATGAACAGAAAAAGCCCTGAAGTGAGGATGAGAAGACCTGGATGAACATTCTACCAGGAAGCCATGAGGCTTCATGCAGGTTTTTGGCCTCAGTCTTATGACCTATACAATGGGAATAATGATTTCTGCTTTGGTCCAACCCACATGATTTTTCAGAGGTTCTTATGATATTATAGATGCAAAATGACTTCCTTAAGTATAAAGCCCTCTACAGGCATTAAGGATTTAATCCAACAAACATTTATTGAGCAACTGCTGTGTGCTATGCACCACGCCTAGTGCTGTGATGGATACAGATGAATAAAACACAGTCCCTGCCCTTGGCGAGCTTACAGTCTAGGAACAGTCAAAGGACAAGTGCACAAATAACTATAATACAAGGCAGAATATGGTAAGTGCCATGAGAAAGGTACAAATAAAGTGCTACGGTGGTTCAGCAGAGGGAGAGATCCCAGTGGCTGGTACATCAGGGAGGGCTTCATGAAGGACGTGGTTTCCGCATGGGCTTTGAGGGAAGAAAAGGGAGCATTCCAGGGGATGGGAACAGCAAGACCAAAGGCACGGAGACAGTAAAACACAGGCGCCCTTTCCAGGAAAAACAACTCTCCTAGGATGACCAGGGGAGGGTGTAAAGGAAGAATGGGGCCTTATCCGGTGGTCTGTAATGTCAGAATAGAGAATTGTAAATTTGTTCATGGGCCGGGGAACTTTTAAAGGTTTGTGTGCAACGGGAGAGGAAAATCACTGTGCATGTTCAGGATGGACTGGACAATGCGTCAGTGTGCACAGAGGTAATCTGGGAGATGAGACTGTTGCTGAAATAGTCCAAGTGACAAGTAAAGAGGCAAGGTTAGTGCTAGCGGGAAGAATTAGCAAGGCAGGACATGGGAGAATAGTCGAAGATAACGTCAGCATCTCAGACTGGGTGGCTGATGCGATCACGGGTCTTTTAGTAGAAAAAGGAGGGATTGTGGGGGAAGGGGACACAGATGATCCACTTGGCATCTGATGTGTTGAGTTGATGGTGCTGCCGTGAGAGCAGATGGGGCGAGTGTCCCTCCAGTGGGTGTAATCCCAGCCTAGAGCTCAGGAGAGGGCTGGGTTGCAGAGAGGAGATGGGGCAGGAGCAGCTTAGGAAGGTGCAGCTGGGTCTGAAGGCAGGTGTGAGGTTGCTGATGGAGAGTGCAGAGGGACCCAGGAGAGGACGCCAGTGTAAGGCATGTCCACGTGGTGGGGCAAGGAGAAGAGAGGGGAATACTGATCAGATCTACCTTGATTCCTTTGTCAATCAAAGTACGGGTTTCAATAAATAAATAATAAATAAATACATACATATATAAATAAATACATGGCTGAGAGGGATTGGGAAAGGAGGAGGGAAAAAAAACACAAGAACGTGGCATTCTGGGTGCTGAGGGGCCAGGAAGCGTCCAGGAGGGGTCGCTGCAGAGCCAAGTGGCGTAGAGAGCTGGGAGGTGAGAGGGGCAACGTGGAGGCGCTGGGACGCTGCTGCCAGGAGCTGGGGGGAAGCCGAGGGGCATCAAGAGGAAGGGCAGTCGTGGGTGCTGGAGGCCCTTCCTGGGGCTGGTGGAGGAGGTAAGGGAAGAGGCTGCAGGAGCCAGCCCAGGAAGAGTCAGTGCGTGCTGATGCGCAGAGGCGACAGAGGTGGAGGAGAGAGGGTGAGGGTGTACAGGAAACCTAACTGGTGGGGATGATGTTTCTCAGAACGGGGAAGGAGAAGAGAAGAGATTTTAAGGGCAGATCTCATTTCAGAAGGCTCCGTCTCTTCCGTGAAGTAGAATGACGGGGGCCTGTTGGGGCTGGAGGCGAATGGAGGTCGGAACCACTCGGGTGGCTGATGGTGGGCGGACTGGGTATCTGACAGGTGGCAGGAGGTGACAGAGGGGTGCCTGTCAGCAGTGAGGGTCGGCTGAGGCTGGAGGCCCATTCTCCCGGGATGCCTGTGACCCTGCAGTTACAGCAGAGGATCTAGGGGCCGGGTACGGGCTGTGTGACTCCCTGGGGCCACCCAACACCAGCTGGCCCACACCAGGAACTGCAGTAGAGGCTCAAATTGAATTCTGAATGGGCAGGGAAGTATAATTGGCCCCCGACTGTGCATGCCCAGATGGAGAAGGACAATGAGCCAGGGAAAGCCAAGGCCCCTGGAGCTCCGCCATCACATGGCCAGGCCATTTTGGCAGTGCAGGACTCAAGTCGAGTAGGGGAATAGTGCACATGTTGATTGTCCTGGGGTCTCTAACCTTTCTCTAGAGAGAACCTGAAGTCAGGGTGGAAGGACTCCTTGCACTCCAGCTCACATCAGCTTCAATTTTAGGAGCCATGACTAAGATAGGCAGAAAGAAAACCATGTTCTGGTCCCTCAAAGAGTTCTGGCCCTTTGACTCCCCTGCAAAGGGATGGTGGGGTGCTGGCTTGGTGGATAGAGCTCAGGGCCAACTCCCGAACCTGACATGTGGGTTCTCCGCAGCGCTTACCATGAAACATCCTGGAATCCAAGGCCTTTGTTAATCCACCAAGGCCCTGCTGGAAATTCTACCTGCTCCCCGGGGCACTTCAAGCTTTAGAAATTAAATGTCTTCTAGGGTCTTTGAGATCCTCAAGATGAAAGGCTCTGGAGTGTATAAAATATGGTACTAATTATTTCCACCGCCTGTGAGGAGTCCGAAACCACTCAGTTCCCACAGAGGCTATTAGGGCTGTTTCTTTTTAAAATATTCATTTTATAACGCAAATCCCCAATCACAGACTTCAAGCAACAACAAGGGAAAATGCAGAGATATATCACCTTCCTCATGGTTTTGGGCTGGAGTGTTCTTGCGTAGGGTTAATGGTTCTGCCTCCTCCACTCCCTTCCAGTCAACCATTAATTTAGAGCCAAGGTCCTGTTCTGCATTGCCGTTGATTAATTACATCCGGTCTCATATGCTTGGGAGCAGGTCTTGATTACTTTTCTTGACTCCCTTCACCTTCAAGATAGTAGTTTTTTACTTATCTTTCAAATATGTTTTAAAACACTGTTACTCATCAGGTGAAGGAATACGACTAACAAATCAAGCTGGATATTTCTCTATGTGAGACCTGTGATTCCAGCCCCTAAGTTGTAGGCATCGAGCCCAGATTTGCCTGGAAGATTATGTCCACTATTTGGAACTGCATTTGGCTTTGGGTATTTTTTTAAAAAAAATCTTAAATCTTAATCTCAATAAGGGGAAAAGAATTTTGCAAAATTCTAAAATTGCTTCTGTGGGAAGAGGCGGGTGCCTGGGGGTGGGGTGGACATTGGAACCTCTCCCTGCAGAGTTGAAAACCTCAATGTTAGAGCTTGGTGTGGGCTAGTGTCACCATCAGGGTAGGAAAGTGACAAGAAAGTGACATTGACACAGCAGTCTGGCTGCAAAGGCCCCGCAGAGTGCAGAATGCAGAAGGCAAACGAGAGTGGTTGCAGGGACATGGAGCTAGATGCTGAACATTCTTTCAGGTCTCACACTCTAGGGCTCTGTGAGGCACCCAAAAAGGCAATCATATGTATTTTAAGAAGGATGACATTTATCTTGACAGCACCCTTTCAAGCTCTCATTGTGGCTTCCCTTGTGACAGAGGGGACAGTACAGTCCCTCATGACATTCTAACAGGGTGAGACAGAGACTAACCCAGAGGGTGAAATCCCAGGGTCTCTTCCTCCTCAGTGGACTCACATTGCTTTAAAAAACACCCAAAGTAACTAGATTTTAAACATTCTCCTGCCTTATTCTAGGGTCAAGTGGGCCCTTAACAGGAGGTCTTCATTTTTCAAAAACATGATTCGGAACATTACTCCTCTTCATTGTCATCTGCTTGCTTCACCCAAAGTTCTTGGTGGCTCTTGCTAAGCCAGAACATGAACCATCCATTGTGTCTCCTCCAGCCTTCTCTCCATAGCCGTGGAGGCCTGTCTGAAACGTGTGAGTCAATCGTGTTGTCCCTTGGGCAGTCAAACTCTAAGTTCGTGGAAAGAGGCCCCCTGTGCCGATGGGGCCTCTGCTGCTTGGCTTCCTTGTGCTCCTTTGCCCGGTTGAACGCTCCAACCTCCCTCTCCTCCATGAATGGCACCCACTTTAGACTGGGTCAAGTGTCCCCTCTGGGCCTCGGCTCTCCCCGAATCCACATATCCCAGAGGCTCGGGGCAGCTGACAACGGGTGGCTCTCCGTTCATCCATGAGCCCAAAGATCCCTCCAAGCCAGGAGGCAGTTTGTCATCCAAAGTCATGGGACTGGCTTCTTTTCATGTCAAGTCCTTCCACCCCCGAAGATGGATTGAGTCTCAATCTGGTTCAGGTGGGTTCTCCACACCTTCTTCCTGTGGCCTATCTGCCTAATGCTAGATGAACACCACACAGTTATAAATACTCAGGTCAATATATATATGCAGGTATAGATATATATATTCTGGTCACTGTTTTACACTTTAACAAACAAAACCACTAGCCTGCTTGTTCTATTGTTTGTGCCACCCCGACTCCCATCTGCCTGTGGTGTAGCTGGCAGGAAATGTGAGCCACTGAGTCCCATGGGGCGCCCACCCTACGTGGCCCCATCGCACTGGCCGACAGTCAGTTTCAAAGCCCCCTGCTCATGTAGGCTCTTGAGGGCCTTAAACTCCAAGGGCATGGTGTGCGGGCTGGCCTGGGAGGTGTAGCCATACTTGAGGCTGTCATAATAGTGGTACTTGACTGGGTTCTGGTTCTGATCCAGCGGAAAGGGCCAGAAGCCATAGAGGTAGATTTGGTTGCAGAAACGTGTGGCCAGGGTATACATCAAGAGGCCGGTGGTGGGTCTTTTGATGTGGACTTTGTTGGTCAGCCAGTATCTGGAAAAAAGAACAAGTAGAAAAAAAAAAAAAAAGAAACATGGGTTAGTGAGTCATCCTTTCCAGGAAGACAAAAATTTTATCCTGCTCAGCAGCCTGCCTTCTGCCACTCCAGGGACCGATCAGGCCACACATCCCTGGTTCCCTCCATAGAGGACTGACAAGCACGTGAAGCAACTGAACTGCTCCTTAGCCTGGATGCGGTCACAGACATGAGTTTATGAAATCCTCAAAACAAACCTTTTGTGACTACAGATGCAGAAATGGGGCTCTGAAGTGAAAAGTGGCTTGTCCAAGGTTACCTGGCTAGAAAGGGGCAGCACTTGACTTGAACTCAGGTCCGCGGACAGCTCAAGCAAGAGTTGGCAACCTTTTTCTGTAAGGGGCTAGATGATCAATATTTTTGGCTTTTAGGCCACAATGATCCCAATACTACTTGACCATTGTGTAGCTGTAGCATGAAAGGGCCACAGACAACACACATGGGTGTGGCCAGACTTGGCCCTTGAGCAGCAGTTTGCTGACCTCTGAGAAAACACTGGCTCTTGTGTGGTGCCTGCTGCCTTTCGGAGAGTCCCATGGGGCGTCCCCTTGCGGATCTGCATTCCTGATTCCATCCTTGCCTCCTGAGCGTCTTCAGATTTCCTTGCTGTCCCTGCTGCAGGACCCCCTCTCTGATACCCATCTTTGACCACGGGTGACTACCCTGGGGGCCCTGGACACTGGTTTGCCATGCAAGGCTGGGTTCTGCCCACTCTCTTTCTTCTAAAGACCGCTCACTACATCTTGATGTATCCACCTCTGAAAAAGAGTCCCCGCTTCCTGCCTCAAGTCCTCTGTTAAAGGGTTATGAGAGGAAACAAAGAGAAGTGAAGAGAGAAGGGTGCAGGGTGCACCTTAGCCAAGAATGCAGTGAGGAAGAGACTACGTGCATTCCACAGACTAAGAAACAGGCTCAGAGGGGGAAAGTAACTCAAGACCTGAGTTTTAGTGACAGTTTGGTCACCAACTATCTGTGTGCCTTTGAGCAAGCCACATCTCTCTGCTTAACCTAATGTTTCACATTTATGCAATGACGATGCACAGTCTAGGTGATCTCCAAGATATCCTCCAGGTCCCAACATTCCAAGAAAATCTAGAAGTTTCTCCCAAAGTGGGAAAACATCCATTCTGTTTGTCATCATCTTACTTTCCATCACAATTATTCTCCCTCTGGGACTCAAAACGCATGCTGATGTGTGGTCTAACGTCTTTATTTCTAGTAAAATCTTCCACTTACCGTAGGCTGAATCCCTTAAAAGGCAATGCTTATGCCTTGGTGGGAAGACATTTTCCTTACCACAAATTTCTTACCATTGTGTCTCTAGACCGGACACAATTCGCATCTTTCTGTCCTCGAGCAAACTCCATGGTTTCCCCTCCCTAACTAAAGCGAAGACCAGCATGGTTTCTGTTGATATCTCTGCAGAGATGCATGTGACTGTATAATCAAACACACCCATTAAATTCAGGCCAGAAGTAAAGATATGTCAGAGAAAACATTTACATGTTGCTGAAAGATGAAACTGTTTAATATGATTTAGTGCTTTTAGCTGAAACGTTGGGGTGGGAGGGACAGGTTTTCTAGAAGCCCAAATACTTCTTTATTTTTGCAAAATTGTTCCTTTTGCAACTCCTTTTGTTTGTGTGTTTGTAGGAGGTGTTAGCCTGTGAATCAGATGAGGTTATAGATTATCAATAACCTATGTAAGTTCGGTGAGTCATCTAATCATGTAACAATTGATGAAATAAAATGCATTTCGAGAATCGTCATTCTCACACCCCCCATCCTGACTATGGGGATGGGGTGACTTGAATCTCCCCTTCGACATTGCTGATGAAGGCTGTGGTCCTAGGTGGCCAGAATCGGAGTGAACACGATTCTCCCAGGCACTACAGGAGCCTCCTGCGCACGACAGGAGCCCCTAGACAAACCGCGGTTGTTTCATAAGCCTGTCCTTCGAAGACCCCTTTCCTCGCACTTTCTCTGATTTCATCCTGTCTGGGCCAAGAAACTTCCTTGCAGCTGAATTTTTCAACTGAAAACCCGAGGGAGGGACAAAGGCAGACACAGAACAGGGCAATGGCTCTGGCTGTTAACCGCAAACAGCGCAATTGAAAAATAACAGGAGCAAGTGTTTGTGGACACTGAGATCTTCGTCATTTCTTCCCTGCGCTATCTCTCAGAAGTCTCTGCGGTGGCAGCCCCTCACCGTGATCTGTCCTCCACCTAGTAGCCTCCCAGGCATTTCTCCGAAATCTCTCCCTGCTCCACATATAATCCAAGTTCCATAGTTCAGAAACTCTGCAAGACCTGGTCCCTGCCACCTGCCAGCTTCAGCTCCCACCAACACTTGCACCCTCCCCAGAAGGTCTGGCCCACAGCTACCATGGCACTGCACTACTTCCTCATGCCTCCTGCTACCAAGGCTCAGATCGAGATTCCTTTGAGCTTTTGCCCATCTCTGAGCTGTGCTAAGTATGTCCCTCTGGGCACCCATGGAGACCTGTGTGCCAGGGGTTGCGGTGTCCATGCCTGCCTTACACACTGAGCTGTGGGGTCCTGGAAGGTTATCTCTCCTGCTGTCTCTGTGCTAAGGCTCATGACGGCTGAAGAAGTGGATGGTTATTTCAGAATGGGAAAGGATACTTCCCAGAAGAGATATGTATTTTTGGGGCTTCTTCCTCTTATATTTGTGATTCCAGGGGAACACAGCCAATTTTCTATGGGGTGGGTAGAGGGCTGGGGCAGGGTGGTACCAGTCTCCAAGAAGTTCTGGGAATGTGAGGGGCAGACTATGGGTGGGGTGTCCCACTGGCCACGTACAGAACTGGTGCCACTCTCAAGAACTCCCAAGATGCCTTGGAATTTTTAAGAGGCTGTGTTGTGATCAGGGTTATTAGATAACTGGCCCATGTCTCCACTTTGCTCTGAGCTCTGGGCTAAATGTCTCATTTGAAAGGCCTATTTCATGCCCCTTTCTCTCTCTCCAAACCTTCCTAACCACACTGCACAGCTGCCCCCTTCCCTCTGTATCACCCAGCTGAGATCTGGCCCTCTCTCAGCATCTTACCCTCATCTACCATTTTACAGGGTGTCCTCGACTCAGGCCCACACTTCAGACCCAGGCTCCACACAGGGCAGGAGGATTGAGCAACACGCTCAGATGGCAAGGGGTAGAGCCAGGTCCTCCCTTCAGGCCTTCTGACCCCAAGTCCTTGTTCTTTCACCTTCATGAAGCAGACACAACAGATAGGTGGGTGGCTGGGAATGTGGTTGGTCTAATGTGATTGTCCTGGGACTACCCCACATGACCATCTGCTTAGTCATCAGCTAATATGTAGGAGGCAGGAGGGACGGTGCTGGCTCGGGGATGTTTGATGCTGAGCTTGGGGTTTGTTGGATAAGGAGCCCTTGCCTCGACCACCTCAGCAGCATCTACGCTCAGCGGAGCTAAGATTGGGAGGCTTTGAGGGGCAAAGGCAGGGGGACTATAAAGAGGAGAAGAATCCCAGAAGAGCAGCAGCTGATGCGGGGGTCCTCTCACACATCCCTGCAAAGTATTTATGCACCTTGGCTTAACTACGTCCCGTAACGGGGAGCTCACCCCCTCCGAAACTAGCCCATTGCATTTTCAGCTCTAATGCAGAAGTTCTCAACCTACGCCACACACTGAAACCACCTGCAGCTTTAAAAGCTGCCTGGATCTCACTACCATGTGTGGCCTAGACACTGGGATTCTCACAGCCTCCTCCAGTAATTCAAATGTGCAGCTACACCTAAGAACTCCTGTGATGACTGGTAGGTGGTTCTGCCAAAAGGACCCAAGAATGAGATATATTTAGAGAAAAAGAAGAAGTGTCAGGAATATAGTCATAGAGTTTTAAAGGTGATTGGGACTGGGGAGTTCAGTTAGCTCAGCAGCCTTGCAGGGGATGTGACTGAGCGAGCTGGGATTTGGGACACGTGTAGGAAAAACGAACACCCAGCCTCAGTGTTGTGAAGGCAATAGGGAATGGTGAGGACTGGGGCATCGTGACGGGTAGCCAGTCTTACTGTTGTTGAGTATGGTGGTCCCAGATCTTCAGTTTTTTTTGTGAGTATTAGAAATCAGGATTTTTATGCAAATTCTCCAAATTTTTAAATGTTGGCAACTAATTAAAATTTTACTTTGAGAGGCTGAGGCGGGCGGATCACCTGAGGTCAGGAGTTGGCCTGGCCAACATGGTGAAACCTCGTCTCTACTAAAAATACAAAAATTAGTTGGGCGTGGTGGCATGCACCTGTAATCCCGGCTACTCGGGAGGCTGAGGCAGGAGAATCGCTCGAACCCGGGAGGTGGAGGTTGCAGTGAGACAAGACCGTGCCATTGCCCTCCAGCCTGGGTGACAAGAGTGAGACTCCATCTCAAAAACAAAACAAAACAACACCATGTGAAGCCTTACTGGGTGATCCCACAGGCCATGTCGGTGTGGTGAATGCATGGGCCTCCTAGACTGAACTTGTCCTCTTTTGTCATTTTAGAGAGGAAGACGTGGGAGTCCAGTGTGACTTGCTTGAGAAGAGACAAGCTTCTCAAACAGCTGGTTAGGCAGAGTTTGATAAAACACAGGTGTCTGAGGCTCCCGGTTCTTGAGCAGTTTTCACCCCATGGCAACTCACCAGGCTGGGAATGAGCTGGCTGCAGCTGTGGGCTGACATTACCCGGGGATCCTCGAGCTACCATGGTGTCCCCGCATGAAACATCCCCCCGATGTTTACTTCCTGAGTGAACTCAAGCCCTGACACAGGCCGGATAAACCATGGTTTGTTTATTTTCTGATAGCAAGGTCTTAGTAGGGGAAGGCTTTCAGAAATGAATTTCTTTTCAGGCCATCAATGCCATGCCCAGAAAGGGGGAGAGAGGAATCGAATCAGCGATGAAACGTCCAAGTGGCCCATAGGTGCTTCTGAGGTTACTCAGGCAATTGCTGGGCCTCCACATGTGCTGGGTGCTCCCCTAGATGCCTTTCCCCACTGATCCCTGTGGTGAACTCTGTTTTCCACCTCCAGAAACTAAGCACGTGCATCCTGTCTTCCTGGAAATATTGCCTTTGTTCTACCATCATCTCCCCAGTCAGACTGAGTTAACTACCTCCAGCTGATTACCATCAGCTTTGTTTCTACTTATTGTGCTTAGCAACCCAGGCTGAAAATTCATTACTGTGCTATTTCATGGCATCTCCTCCTATCAAGGCTCAGATCAACACTCCTTTGCACTTTTGCCCTGTCTCTGGGCAGCTGTGGTCACCTGTGCACCAGTGTCTTTCCCTGGCTACAGTCTTATGCATTGTGCACACCTGCCTTTCCTGCTGAGCTGTGGGCTCCTGGGAAGGTCGTTGGTCCTGCTGCCTCTGTGCTAAGGGCCTCGAGAACTATGACTGCAGAAGAAGTGAATGGTCATTTTAGAGTTGGAAGGGATGCTTTCCAGAAGAGGAACATGAAACTGTACTGTGGTCTCCCCAAGCACAGGGACCACATCTTACACCCCTTTGTAGTAGGATTCAAAGGCGTCTTGCTCAGTGCGTGCTGGGTCCAAAGCACTGCTGCAGAGACAGCAGCACTCAACAAACATCTCTGGTAACTGGGCTGGGGTCAAGTGACTAGTTCTGGCCCGACAGCCCGCGACAAAAACAATGTCTCCTTTCTTGGTTGGTGTTCAAGAGCAGGCTCTCCCACTTTCTCTTCCCCTGCCTTGGAGAACTTCAAAGTCTCCTGGTCAGAAGACGTCAGCCTAAGATGGAAGAATCCTAGATCCCCGAATCACTGATTGGAAGAGAGCCCCTGCCAGCTCACATCACAGTTTGTGAGAGTGAGAAACTTCTGTTGTGCTAAAGTGCTGGAGTCTCAGGGTGTGTTATTGTAGCATAGCCTAGGATGGATTATCGTGACTTCTGTTGCACTCAGCAAACATTTGACTCAAATGGAATTGAAAAATGGGAAGATGTAGGTAAGAAGAAAAGAGGAAGCCAGCAGTGCATGCAGCTTTGTAACTGCGGCCAGCTGGGACAGGAATAGAAACGCCCAACCTCTCAGATCTGGGGCCAGGCTTTTCACCCAGAATTGCTAACTGGAAAAGGTGTTAACAGCAAATGAGGCTCCGGAATGAATCCAGAGCTCAGTGGCACAGAGGGACCCACTTATTTCCGATTCTGCCTCCACGGGTAAACAAGAACTCCTGAGCGATGTCTGACAGGGACACGGGAGCGCCACTTAACGAGCAGCTTGTAATAGAAGCTGACTGAGTTATACAGGAACAAATCACTCTCGATTTCCTTTATCTCTCCTCCGTTGCTCTGGCCAATTTAGAGACTGTGTGCGTGGCCGACTTGTAGACTATTCCTTTCCTTAGGATAACAGCTGGGTGTTAAAACACAAACTAATTAATTTTGCCTTCCCAAATGAGGTTAGCTGGGTGCATCCGGGACGTTGTATTGACAATGCACCTTTAATATCCCAGTCTTGAGATTTTAATTAGAAGCCAAAGTAATCTCCAAGAAGGCAGTAACTATTTTTCAAATTGGCTACCCCAATTGCCATGACAATGAAGCACCATATTTTATGAGCACGGAGAGCAATCAACGAGGATTGCCAAAATCATCTCCAAAGCACATTCGTCTTTTTCCCTGGGTTCCTGGGCTGGGTATGTGGAAAGAATAGTGGCTGTCACTGTTGGAAAAGGGGACCAAAAGGGCTTTCTCCAAGAAGCTAAAAGCACTGTGGGGTAAAGCTGATGACGTCCCTAAGGAGCAGGAATGCCTCACAGGTGGTCACCAAGGGAGACTCAGGGATGCTTTGAGAAAGATCAGCAGCAAAGCTGGGAACAGAACTTTCGGGCTCCTGGTCTCCTGTCCTCTGCATTGGCAGCCTCAGCCCTGATCCAGGGGCCCTAACAGCCCACGGCTGTCCTTTCCTTGGGAACACTGTTGAGGGCTCTGGTGTGTTGCAGGATATCTCAGAATGAGACGCCATCTCTGCAGTATTGGAGAGCTGAGGATTTTGTCTCAGAATTCGGGGCTGTTGGGAAAGGTTGATCAAGCCATGGGGATGCTGAGTGTAATTCCAGATCCCCAGGCCTCCGTGCCTGCCTAAGCCAACACTCTCGCTCAAGTAAGCCAGGCTAGCGTCAAATATGGACATGCCACTGAAAACTCTCCAATGACTCCTGGAGTCCACAGGATAAAACCTGATGGCCTCCACTGGGCTTGTGAGGCCCTTGGGATCTGAGCCTGCACATCTCTCCCAGTACCCAGTGTGCACAGCCACATTGCCAAGAGGAACATCTTGGTTTCTTCCACGACACGTCTTATGTGGTCCTGGCTAGCAGTCCCTTCTTATGGTCTTGGCTTTGAAGCCACTTCCTGCAGGAAGCCTCCTGGACCTCCCTGGATGGTTTCGTGTCCAGTATGTTGTTCTTCCCCTATCGAAGCACCTATCACGCTACACTGAAATTACTTGTTTACTTGTCTTTTCCTTCCCTACAGTTTTAAATTGTATACGTAAGTGTACTGACTTCTTGCTTCTGTATAACTCCAGATCCTAGCATGGCACATGTATAAAGTGGGCACCTCACAAATCTTTAATAAAGCAGTGAATGAAAAGCAGCAAGCAGAGGCTAGAGGCTCATTCTGGGGACATTATCAGGGGAGATAAATGACCCCAGCTTCACTGCAAGCCCTTTTAGGCGGCTGCCAGGACTGCACATGGGAAAGGCAGGCTCACACCATCCTAGACAGCAAGTTACCAAAAGGAAGGAGAAAAGTATGGCACTGGGGGTTTTTCCTGCTACATGGCGGGCCCCGCCAGGAGTGGTGAGACTGCTGCTCATGCCCAGGTATCACCTCTGTCCCCTGTGGCCCAGCAGGAGGTCCAGCAAGACCATTTCTTGGGGGCTTAAGCCTTCCGGCTAGATTCTGGAGTTTTAATCAATGCCACTCCAAAGAAACAAAATTATATTCAATCTCATTCATAATCAAAGGAATCCAATTTCAAACAACAATCAGATACCACTTTTCATTGGATTGGTAAATATAACTAATGCTGATAATACACCCATTGGTGAGGTTAAGAGAAAACAGGTATTTTCAATAATTGTAGGTGAGGATGTGAATCGATACCTACCTCTAGGGAGGGTAATTGGCAGTAACTATAAAAATTAACAATGCAAATTGGCAAAGACTTCTGAAAAGCAAACCTATGGATGTGCATATGTTTGCAGATATCAGCACAAGGGTGATCGATGTAGCATTGATTATACTGGCAAAAAATTGGAAACACCCTCAATGCCCACCAATGGCTTCTGCTTCCATAAATTATGGTCCAGACACACAGTGGACTGCCAGGCAGCTGTGAAGGAGAATGAGGTGGTGTGTGTCAATATGGAATACTTTCCAGAATTTAACAAGGTGCAGTACTTAAAACATGTTCCGTATGTGTAAAAAGGGGGTATTTTTGGAAGGATACACACACAAAAAGCCAGTTTAACAGGTTGCTTCTGTGGAGGAGGACAGGGGGTGTGGAGTGGAGTTTGCTTTTTACTTTAAATCCTTTAATCCAATTTGGATTTCTTTTCACTATATGCATTGCTATTTAAAAAAAAAAAATTGGAGAGAGAGAGAATCCATTACACACAAATGCCGGGAGCCACCTATGCCTTAATACCACAGACCTCCCTCCTTTTCTCTTTCATGGAGCACACTTCCAAAAAGGTGAATCTAGTTCACCTCACCCTCTGTCAACCAGAGGAGACTGGGACCAGCACAGGGAAGGGACCAGCCCTAGGGACACACTCTCTGGATTGCCATGGTCCTGTCTGGGAGGAGCCACCAGCAACCTGTCTGGTCTCTCCCTATCTTTTTGCACCTTGCTTACTCTTCTCTCACCTTGGGCCCTCCAGTCTCTGCAGCGGGGCTTGCTTTGCTGACCTGGCCCCTCTGGCCCTGGCCAGAGGCAAGCTGAATCAGTGCCATCCTAAAGCCTTAATTGGGCTCCTGGTGCCTAATTAAGCACCAATTCACAGGCCTTGTCTGCACCAGCTCAGTGGGCTGCTTTCCTGCCTGAGGGGCCACCCACTCTGTGGGTCGCAGCCTCCTTCGATGTTGTAATTAAATTAGAGCCATTCACCACCAGCTGCCTGAGGCCATACTCAATTGCCTCCGTGTCCTTCCACTCCATTGCTCACCTTCCTAGCCAACAGCCAGCCAGGGCTCCGTGCCACCCCACAGGCCAGCAGAGCCAGGGGCCCCTGGGTGAGCTGCTCAGGTTGGGGCCGCTGAAGCCCACCTTGTTGGCACCAGAGGCTGGGCCCTGCCAGCTGCTGGTGAGAGCAGGATAGGCCTTCTGCTTGGGTTTCAGAAACATGCTCCCCTCTGCCTACTCACTGCCTCAGATGGGCAGAAATTTTTGTAAGTCCACTGTGGGGGCAGAGACTCAGATGTGCTGAATGAGAGAATCTCAGAGTAGGAAGGGAGGCCATCTAACCCTGCTGTTATGGGTTGAATTTCTCCTTTCCCCCAAACTCATATGGCGATGTTTTAACCCCCAGTACCTTGGAATGTGACTGTATTTGGAGGGAGGATATTCACAGAAGTAATCAAGTTAAAATTAGGTCACTAGGGTGGGCCTTAATCCAATATGACTGATGTCCTTGCAATGAGGGGGGATTTGGAAACCGGCATACAGGTAGAAGGCCATGGGAACAAGAAGATGGCGATCTACAAGCCAAAGTGAGAGGTCTGGTGCAGATCCTTCCCTCACAGCCCTCAGATGGGACCAACCACGCTGATCCCTGAGTTTTGAACTTCCAGCCTCTAGAACTGCGAGATAATACATTCTGTTGGTTAAACCACCCAGTCTGTGAGACGTTGTCATGGTAGCCCTGATTAGCGAGCTAATCTGCCAACTCTGTATGACAGGGATTTCCTCTCCACCATCCCAGTAATGAGGGGTTCGCTGCTGCCTGAACATCTCCAAAGATGTTGAACTCACCACCTCCTGAGAGGCAGCCAAGCCTATTTCAGATGATCTTATTTGTTGGAATATTCTTCCCAATGTCTGGATGGAATCTGGCTTCGTCCCCCAACCCTAGTTCTACACCTGGAGCCTCACAGACCAAATCTATGAGCCACTGGAGGGCAGGAACCTTGTTCTATTGACTTTTTTATTCCCCCAGCACAGGCCTGGAGCCTATTGGTGCCTAATGAGTATTTGCTGAGTAAATAAAACTCTCTTGTTCCTTGGAACCTTCTCTCTCAAAACCTCTGAGCTTCCAAATTTCTCTGCCACTGTGGCCCCTCTCTGGCCTGGCACCTAAAGAAAAATGTGATTCTCTAAGTGGGATCTGGCCAGGCAGAGAAAAGCAAGGCCATCACCAACCTCCGCGACTCTTAGAGATGCTATCCATTCATTGCTGTGACCCAAGACCATGTTATCCTTTTGAGCAACCACACACCCACTGATGGTTGCTGCTGTTCATCTCTCTGTACTTGTACACATGTTTTGAACCTAAGTACAGAATCTTGCATTTGTCCATGTCAAATTTTTTCCTCTTTGATTGATTTGGTTCTACTTCTGAGACCCCAAATATGGAGAATCCCCCAAAAGTCACATCACCAGTGAATGTGCTAAGCAGACCACTGATGCTGTCGTTTAAGTTATTGGTAAAAATGGGGACAGAGACCAAGCCCCGTGGCTGGTTCAGAGGGGTCTCTCTGTGGTCCACATTAATCTAATTAGCATCCTTTGGGTGTCAATGGTCAGCAGATAGTGGTTAAACTATCTGTCAAGGATACAAGGAGGTCACAGTGGAGATAGTAGAGATCACTGACACCTATATATGTGGATTTGAATCCTAGCTTCCTTCCTCTCCTCATCTGCAATTTACAGAAGGGCAGGCCTTCTGCTTGGGTTTCAGAAACAGGCTCCCCTTTCTCTGCTCACTGCCTCAGATAGGCAGAAACTTCGTAAGTACACTGTGGGGGCAGAGACTCAGATGTGTTGAATGAGAGAATCTCAGCGTGGGAAGGGAGGCCATCTAACCCAGCTGTTATGGGTTGAATTTCCCCTTTCCCCCAAACTCATATGTTGATGTTCTGTAAATTCCATTTGGGCAATTTACTTTGCATTTGTGAGCCTTAGTTTCCTTATGAGTAGAAAGGAGAGGAAAATAATATCTATCTTATCAGGTTGTTCCGAGAAGTTAACATTTGTCCCCTTCGATTCCCTAAACTGTCCATCAAGTTCAAGTTGCCCATGAAATGCTTTGTCAAGGTAGCTGACTTATGTCCAGATGTGAAATGACTATACTGATCCCTGGTCTATACTATACTCATCCCCTCTGCTGCCTGCCTCACAAAGGAACATCAGAATAGTATGCCCAGGTATCTTCCAGTTTTACTTCTCCATCTTTAAGCATTCATCAGCCATGGGATTGGTAACCTATTTGAAACTCTGGCTTGGTATTGACATTAAGCTCACCATTGTTCGTCCTTTCCTCATGTTTAGAAAATTGGGACAGAGATTTCCTGTCCCTGATTCCCTTCTCTAATTCTGCAAGATTTGGAGAAAATCATGGCCAGGTGCTCAGTGGTCTGACTGCAAGTTTGCCCCTGGGAGGTTCATTGGTTTTGACTCTGTGGATAGCAGTGGTTCTCAAACTTATGCTGTGCATCCAAATTACTTGGAGCACTGTTGAAACACAGATTGTCGGGCTCCACTCCTAGAGTTTCTGATTCACCAGGTCTGGGGTGGGCCTGAGAATTTGCATCTCTAACAAGTTCCCAGTGATGCTGATGCAGCTGGTCTGGGGACCATGAATGTTAAGAACCACTACTTTAGAGCAGTAAAGTGGGACTGTCAGTAAAGAGCCCAAAGGCCCCATTCCCCTATCCGAGTAAGAGACTCATCTTTGCTGAAAAGACAGATATAGGAGTTGAGGAGTTCATTATACGTTTGCCCTTTGTAGCCCCTATGCCCTCTGCTCCTAACCTTTGGTTCTTACTTGAAACATAAAAAGACTTTTCTGTTTTTCTTAATATTTTCATAAACTGAAACCCATCCTGGCTTTGGCCTTCCTGACATGATTCTCTAGGGTGCCATCACTATTTCCTAGTTATGTGTAATAGGGGCAAATGGATGGTGATCAGGAGCAGGGAGGAGACCTGGATCTGTCCCTAACCAGCCGTGGGATCTTGTGCAAGTTACTCCTTGAGGCTCAGTTTTCCTATCTTTTAATGGCAGTAGTCCTGTCATGACATGAGATAATGCTTAGCATGGCGTGCGGCATGTAAGTGAATGCGTTCACTATGGGAGTATGTGCCCGTCAGCTGTTTTCCTACATGTCCTGTGGCAAGCCATCGAGAGCGGCATGCAGAATGTGTGACTGCATTTCTGAGCCTTTCTGAGTCACCACCCAAGGATGTCTGCTTTCTTCTGAAAAATGCCTTTGTTGTGAAGGGGCAGCCAAACAAATTGAGAAGAGCGAAACCAAAGGCACATTCAAGGGCAAGTGGCATGGAGAGCCTCAACTGCGGTTTCAGCACAACTGTGTCATGCCTGGGTGCTGGCTGGTGTTTGATGGGATGCTGAGGAACTCTGACCTTTCAGCTTGTTCTCCCTGATAAGGTGCTGCCCCAGGCTCTGAACAACTGCAGTGTGCCTGTGTAGCCTTGATGCGTTGCTACCTGCTGTGGCCTTCTAACACCCCTTCTCCAGTGTGGCAGCTCCTGGCTGACTCAGCTCATTGTCATCCCTGTCCCTAGCCCAGTACTAAATGAGTGCAAATTTCTGCTGCACCTGGTGCACCACATTAGAGTGAGAGAATGCAGTTCAGTTCCTGGTTGTGCCATTTAGATGCTGGGTGGCTTCATACAAATGACCTAACTTGTCCGAGCATTAAGTTCCTCTTTTGCAAAATGAAGGTAACAAAATGAAGGTAACAAGTTAACGTTTGTCCCCTTCAATTCCCTAAACTGTCCATCAAGTCCAAGTTGCCCATGAAATGCTTTGTCAAGGTAGCTGACTTACGTCCAGATGTGAAATGACTATACTGACCACTGGTCACTGCCCTAAAAGTGAATTCTCATGTGAAATTCCCACCAGCAAAGCAGAAGGGTTCCTATTTCTCCACATCCTCACCAACACCTGTTATTTTCTGTGTGTGTGTATGTGTGTTTACTAATAGCCATGCTAGAGGGTATGAAGTGATATCGCATTGATATGGTTTGGATCTGTGTCCCCACCAAATCTCATGTCCAATTTTGTAACCCCTAATGTTGGAGGTGGGACCTGGTGGGAGGTAATCAGATCATCACAAGTTCTTGTGAATGGGTTAGCACCATCCAGTGGATGCTGTCCTCATGATAATGAGTGAGTTCTCATAAGATCTGGTTGTTTAAAAGTGTGCAGCACCTCCCTCTTTCTCTTGCTCCTGCCATGTGAGACGCCTCACTCTCCCTTTGCCTTCTGTCAGAACTGGAAGCTTCCTAAGGTCTCCCCAGAAGCCGAAGCCACTGTGATTCCTGGAGAGCCTGCAGAGCTGTGAGCCAATTAAACCTCTTTTCTTTATAAATTACCTAGTCTCAGGTATTTCTTTATAGCAGTGTGAAAATGGACTAATACATTCATGTATTTAATTTGTATTTCCCTCACGATCAGTGGAGCATCTTGCCATGTACTTATTGGCCATTTGTATATTTTCTTTGGAGAAATGTCCATTCCAAGTCTTTTGCCCATTTTTGAATTGAGTTATTTCGGTTTTTTGTTGTTGAGTTGTAAGAGTTCTTCACATATCCTGGATGTTAATCCCTTATCAGGTATAGTATTTGTAAGTCTTTTCTCTAATTATATGAGTTGTCTTGATAGATTGTCCTTTGATGCACAAATGTTTTACATTTCTAGGTAGTCCAATTTATCTACCTTTTTCTTTCATTGCCTATACTTTTGGTGTCATACTTAAAAGACCATTGCCAAACACAAGGTGATGAAAAACTTCTCCTAAGTTTTCTTCTAAGAGTGAATTTCTTCTAAGTGAAATGTACAATTAACAATGCTTAAAATGCAGACAACCTACAGAATGGGAGAAAATATTCACAAACTATACATCCGACAAAGGTCTAATGTCCAGAATCTATAGGGAACTTAAACAACTCAACAAGAAAAAGAACCCCATTAAAAAATCGGCAAAAGATAGGAACAGCCACTTCTCAAAAGAAGACAGATAAGTGGCCAAGAAATACATGAAAAAATGCTGTTCATCATGAATCATCAGAGAAATGCAAATCAAAACCACAATGAGATACCATCTTATACCAGTCAGAATGGCTATTATTAAAAAGTCAAAAAACAACAGATGTTGGTGAGGATGTGGAGAAAAGAGCATGCTTATATATTGTTGGTGGGATTGTAAGTTAGTTCAGCCACTGTCAAAAGCTGTTTGGAGATTTTGCAAAGAGAGTAGAACTACCATTCCACCCAGCAATCCCATTACTGGATAAGTATCCAAAAGAAAACAAATCATTCTACCAAAAGACACATGCGCTGGCATGTTCATAGCAGCACTATTCACAATAGCTAGGACATGGAATCAACCTAGGTGCCCAGCAGTGGTGGACTGGCTAAAGAAAATGTGGTACATATACACCATGGAATACAACATGGATGCATGGTGTATTAACAGTACCCATTCACAAGTAAGTGTCCCCAGTGATCTAATAACTAGAGGCTGTAATCCTAAGTGAACTAACACAGGAATAGAAAACCAAATGCCACATGCTCTCACTTGTAAGTGGGAGCTAAACATTGGGTATTCATGGACATAAAGATGGCAACAATAGACACTGGAGAAGAAGGGAATGGGGAAAGGGTTGAAAAACTGTTGGGTACTAAGCTTAGTACCTGGGTGGTGGGATCATTTGTATCACAAACCTCAGCATCATGCAATATACCCAGGTAACAAACTTGCAAAAGTACCCCCTGAATCTAAAATAAAAGTTGAAAAAGAAAAAAAATCATTAAAATGGTAAATTTTATGTTATGTATATTTTATCACAATAAAAGTTTATTCACACCTCCCCACATACCCTGTAAACAGGGGGTTTACTGGGCAACACATCTTAACATAAGGAAACAAGATTATTTTGCAAACTGCAGTCCATTATTGGGACTTCAAGGTGAAGAACTCATTAGTGACTGGTTTAACTTAGCCCACTGCTCTGGCTGCTACAGAGTCCAGTCTTAAATTTAGCCTATTGCACTTTCCTCCTTGTGGCTCCAGCCCCTGGAACTCTTGAGTCCATAGGACAAGTCTTATGTCTTTCCCACATTGTAGCTCTCCAAGTGGCAGGTGGCAGCTGCCACAATCATGTAGGCACGATTGACTGATTACATGTGTCCTCTGTGGGGATCTGGGGGAAGGCAGGTGAGCTGGGGAAGGCAGTCACGGAGTTGGGGTCTGGACCCTTTGGAGGTGTCGCTACTGCCAAAGCCCACGGCTTTGATGCTAGGTCACAGTGCCTCTTGGCCGGATTCCTCCTCAGCCTTCCTCTCTACAATACCTTGGTCTTTTCTTGTGTGACTTTGTACTGCATCCCTCCCCAGCCCATTCCTCCACTTGCAGTGAACACCAGGTAAGGTCCCACCAAGGCAAGGGCTAATGACACATGCTCCCTACCTTTTCATTGGTGTCCTATTAGACCCAGCACCCTACAAACTCCAATGGCCCCATGGAGGGAGAGGATCATTGGCAGAAATCCACTCCAAGCCTCCTTTTCCCCTTATTCTCCCCCTGCTAAAAGCAGAGGCTAACCTCCTGCAGTATTTCCTCCTGGGAGGTCCTGCAACTGAAGATGTTGCAGTCTCAGGATGAACAGCCTGTTTGTTTAAAGGGCTTATTACTGGTGCTTAATGCTATTTTGACAGATGAAAGTGAGTCAATTATAGCTGGAAATAGCTCTGGCTGCATCAGTTTCTTCCAGGTGGTTGCCCATTCCCCATTCAAGGGACTTTTTCTCTCCTTAACAAAGGGCAGTGTTTCTCCTCTTATCCCCAAGGACTCCAGAACCATCTCAAGAGTTTCCTCCTTCTAGGAAGGAACAATATTTAATATTTAAACAGTCCACGAGATGAGGGTTGCCAGTGCAGACCTACTCTGACAGGGATGAAGTGAAAACATGGTCCTGACAGGCCAACCTCCAGGATAAAGTATGTAGCCTCACTGAGCCCCATGTCCATATGGGGATCATTCTGGCTCCATCAGACACACATGTGGCTGCTCCTTATCGAATGTCTCTCTAGGGCTTTCTTGGGGGCATTGGGTTTTCCCTGTTGATACCCATCTTAATGAGACCAGTATTGGTCACAGGCTTGGGTGACCACAGTCACCTTCATGAGGACAAGAACCCTTTGTGGATGGCTCAGAGGACTTCCCACGGTCACACTGAGTTATGCTAAGTCCCCAGTGAAGAGCATCCTGATGCCCCTCAGTCAGTGGGGAGTCTGTACACTGGGCTCTCTCACATGCCTGGTGATCTGCCATGTGGTTGGATGGGCAATTGGGTATAGGGCCTGACCCCAAGCTGGGAGGTCAGGAGTGTGGTAGGATATATATTTGTAACAGGCATCTCACACTTCATATGCTCAAGAAAGAACTCCCTTCCACAATGCCCCCAAACATGCATGGGCTTCTCTAAGCTCTTCTATCACAGACTATGGCACCGCCATATTGAGCTTGTTTGCTTGGGCTTGTTTGCTCAAACTCTAATTCTAAGAGTCATCCTGGATTTTTCTCTTTCTCTCCCCCATTATGGTCCTTAAATAGGATCCACTGGCAAATCCTTCTGCCTTTACCTCAAAATTTTATAGCAAATCTGACCAACTCTTAGATATCCCATGCCATAATCCTAGTCTAAGCCATCATTATTTCCTGCCAGAGCTATTGCAGCAGCCTCCCAACAAGTATTCCAGCTTTCATTCTTGCTGGAGGGATCTTTTAAAGACACAACTCAGATCTTCTCCCTCACCTCCTTCACTGCCCCTCAAACTTAGAATCAAACCCAAACTCTTTACCGTGGCCCGCAAACATATGTGCATTCTAGCCCCTGCCTCTCTCACCAGCATCATCTCCTTCCCCTTTCTCCTTGCTCACTCTGTTTCAACCACATTTGTCTCTTGGTTGAACCTTGAACACACCCTCTCACCTCAAGGCCTTTGCACTTAAGGTTCCCTCCACCTGGAAGGTTCCTACCCCAGATCTGCACATAGCTGGTGCCGTTTTGTCCCTTGAGACTTAGCTCAAACCAGCTTCTTTCTAGAGAAGAGTTTCCTGATAGCACCATTTAAAAGTATCTTATTTATTTGTTTACCTGTAATTTATCTTTCCCTATAAGAAAACTTAATTGTTAATGAGATCTGAGATCTTTATTTTATTCACTACTGTATCTTAGTGTCTAGAACAGAGCCTGGTGCATAGTAAGCACTCAATAAATATATGTGGAATGAATGTGTGTAAGTTTTAAAACATATCCACAAATTGGCACTTTCCCATTGAGAGGCAGGGTCTATGTCTACTCCCCTTGATTCTAAGCTAATTTAATGACTAGATGGCTAGTAGATGATAATAGAGGTGACACTATGTGGTCTTAAAATGTGATGCAGCTTCTGCCTTTGTCTCTGGACCACTTGTGCTAGAGCCTGGGCCACCATGTACACGTCTGACCACTCTAAGGCTACCATGCTATGAGGAAGCCCAATCTAGACCATGCAGAGAGATCATTTGGAGAAACCCTAATATAACATAAAGAGAGAGAGAGAGATGCATGGTCAACCCCAGCTGCTTCAGCCCCCCACTGTTTTACTTCTAGCCAGTCTGACTGCACCTGACCTAAGAACCATCCAGGTGAGCCCTTCTCAGATTCTTAGCCAACAGAAATTGTAAACAATATAAAATGGATGTTGTTGTTTTTTTAAGCCACTAAGTTATGAGATGATTTTTACTGCAATAGATAACTGGAAGAGAGTGAATGAATGATTAATATTAAACTATTTTTCTTGTGACTGCTATAATGGGCACTAGTAAATTCCTAGCCAATTTACTGATCCAAGTGCCAGGGAGATCTATGCCAGGTCATATGAATGGGAGGAAACAAGGAGGAGATTGGGAACTACTACTTGTTTGGCTGGGGCTGTTTAAGAATGCTATCCAGGTTGACATGGACTTCTTGATAGGAATAGTTCAGACCCTCCTCAACATTTCCTATTTGTTTTCCTTAATTCTTGGAATCTCTTTCCTGGAATTAGAGATCCAGGCCTAAACAGGAAAATCCTTACCTAATTAGTTACATCAAAACTCTTCTTAAAGAGAGTGGATTCCATTGCTTTAACTCTCCCTATCTCTTTCATATTGCCTAGGTAAAGTTCCCCTCCATCTTAGAGAGAAGACCTTGTGGACAAAAACGTATCCTAAGAGATGCTCCTTTGAAGATCTCAGCCCAATCAATAAGATGTGCTATGCAGAGTTAGAGAATATTGTGCTGAGACATAAAGATGGCGATGATTGATGATAACATCAAGTGTTTCTACTGAAATTTTACTAGGCATTTCACATACATTATCTCATTTAGTCTTCACGTCCTCCAATGTTACCATTCCCACTCATATTTAACTGAAGAGGCAACTACAGTTTAAAGAGATTAAGGTGAATTACTTGAAGTCAGGTGCATCTGACTCTGATTTTCTTGAAAATCACACACCTGGGATGGTATGTGACTTGCCAGCCGCCATCTCTCCTCCCATGTTCATGGCAGCTGTTCCCACTGAGCATCGAGACAGCCCCACCCCCAGGATCATTCTCAACTCAGCTCTCTGGGCAGGCACTACCCATTGGTCGAAATTGGCATTCCAGATGAAACCCACTTGCCAAACTCCCTCATCTCTCAAGGAATGGAGGCTCAGAAAGGCCAGGTGACTTGCTGAGGCCATCCAGCAAGTGAGTGGTGGAGGTGGGATGGAAATGCACCTGGGAAAGGGATACTGCCTACCAAGAATCTCCCACACTTAGTGACGGTCCTACTGGCCTCTAGGGAGGCCGCTCACCCGCGAACGGCGTGCAGCAGGCGCAGTGAGGGGTATGCAGTGCGCACGTTGACGTGGTGCTTCAGGATAAGCTCGTTGACCCACTCAACACGCTCCTTGCCGCCCCGGGCCATGAAGGCAGGGATCCACAGGATGCTGCCATTGAGGCTGTGCAGCCGTTGCAGCAGCTTCTCCCGCCACGTGGCGTTGACCAAGTCCTCAAAGGCCCGCTGGATGACTGAGGGGTTCATGGTTACCAGGTCTGTCTTGAGCCCCACATCCCGGGCGTACTCCTGTACTGGGGCCAGGTTGCACCTGCCGGAGAAAAAGGCAACATGATCTTTTTGGGAAAGCTGAGGCCCCTTCTTCTATTTAACTCGATCCCATCCTTTGCCTCTCCTTGCTTCTTTCTCATCCCCAAACAAAGACCCAGGGCATCTCTCCACACTCACAGGTCCCTCCCATCATCCTTTCTCCTCCTTTTTCTGCCACAAACATTTACTGAGCTCATACTGTATGCCTAGAACTTTACTAGACCCTGTGGAAGTAAATGCCTGTCTTCTGGAGTTCAGGATCTAGGAGAGGAGGAAAGAAGCAAGTAAGCCAGTCCTCAGCCCACAAGATGATGATGCTGTTGCCAAGAGTGACCTGGCCCATTGGGTGACAGAGTGAGGGATCTGAAGGCAGACTCCCAGGCTCTAAACTCGCTTTGACACTTTCTACCTGTGTGATTCCGGGAAACTTACTCAACCTCTCTGTGCTTCCTGAGACCTTCCATTACTTTAGCTATGATAGAGATCACAACAGCATCCCTCCCAAGGATTTAAAGAATTGCTACATGCCCAGTACTTAGAACACTACTGGATATAATAAGAGCTTGATAAATGCTAACTGTTGTCATCATTCTTATGGGAAGGAGGAGTGTCAGGTGGACTTCCCTGAGGTGGTGACCACTAAGCAGAAGTCTATTAGTGGACAAGGTACATGAAAAGAGTGCTTCTCCAGTTTGCCAAGTCAGAAGAATCACCCCAGGCACTCGCGGTTCCTCGCCTGGACATTCTGATTCAGCAGGTGAACCTAAGCATTGATACCTATTTTTCACAAGCGCTTCCTCTTCAGGTAGTGTTATAGCCAAGCAGTTGAGGAATACCATGCTATAGCACTGTAGGCACAAGAAAGGTATCCAAGGGCAGAGAGGTGGGAAACAGCATGGGTGTTTAGGGAAAGGCAAGTGATTTGGTCTGACTGGAGCATATTGTGTGGAGGGGATGGGCTTGGGGAGGCAAGCAGAGTGAGATATCAAAGGACCTGTGTACCAGGGACTTGGTTCTGAGGGCAATGGGGAGCCACTGAGTGTTCTGGAGCAGGAGAGTGACAGGGATGGTTTAGAATTTTTGGCCACAATTAGAAAGCAATGAGATGAAGTTGCAGTATGGATTGGAGGGGATGGAGTTGGGTACTGGAGGCCAAACTAAGAGGCCACTGCAAACTCATGCTGACAAGTCAGGCTGCCTGGGTGAGCAGCCTCTGCTATATAACCTGATGACTTCCTTGTGGGAGACCCAGCCTGGGTGTGCACACCTGGGTTTCCTGCCTGTGCCTGGGACTGGGATGGCAGCAGAGGGCACTGCAGGGGAGGTCTGGCTGCTGTCTGGCACAGAGGATTTAATGGTGGAAAAGCCCTTTGACCAGTGAAAATAAGTCTGAGAAATCCAGTTAAGAGTGTCAAAATAGAGGCTGGAGACATGAAGACAAGGGATCGCAGGTCATCATCAAATGAAGAAATCCAGGAACCCACCCTTTATTCTCCCTTTAAGCAAGGACTTTCCTTTTTCAACAACTGGGGAGAAAAACTGGGTTAATCAGAAAGAAAACTAATATTTTTTGAGCCCCTGGTGTGTGCCAGGCACTGACTGGTCCTTTAACATAGGTCAGCTCATTTTATTGTGACCCAGTTTTAATCACCCTCCTGTTACAAAGGAGGAAATGGAGGCCCAGTGTGTGAGAATCAACTTGCTCAAAGGCCCAGAGCTAGACAGGGAACCACCAGGAGTCAAGATCAGGTATATTTGACTCAAAGAGCCTGTTTGTGATTTCAGACTGAACCCCCTAAAATATCCCCTCTTCCCATCCCTGCCCCTAGGCCTTGGTATCTTTGACTGTGGCTAAACATTGCAAGGGGATAGGACTGCCCTGGGTCAATTCACCTTCAGGAGCCCTTGCCACAGGCCTCAGAGACTGAGGTGTCACTGCAGCACATCAGCCAGTGCGGGGCTGCCCAGGTCTCAGTTACTCCTATTGCCTTGAAACCCGGCTGAGCCAGGCTTCCAAGGCTTTCCTGAGGGTCTGGGGCCAATTCTAGGCCAAGCTCCGGGTCCTGAGAGCAGGGCCAAATGGACTCCATGCAGTTCAGAAGGACTGGGACCAACCATGGGGCAGAAGGGGCTGTGAGAGAGGCAAGGAGCGTGAAGGGGATGTGGCACCTGACCCTGGCGGCTCCTGAGGTGGCCCAGAAGGGTGAAGCAGGAAATATACTCCCAGCTACAATGTTGACCAGTCCGGGATGCCACCTCTTGGAAGATGCTGCGGGTAATGGGAACAGGGGCTGTGAGCTCCTTGCAGGCAGGCCCCAGCCCTCACTCAGTATAGGACTCGGCTCACAGTAAGGGCTCCATGCCTTACCTGCAGAGGCGCAAGAAGAGGGAGGCAGGGATAGGCTGTGAAGTCCAAGCTTTCCCAATGACTGTGCCTCAGTGAGGATGCTGGGTTGGGGGAGCTCAGCCCTAAGTGGACTGTCTAGATGTCTTCCTGCCCCACCAGATGGGAATTGCTTCATTTAGGTGAGAAGGAGGCATTAGGAAGGGGTTCAATCTGATCTAGGCTCTCTTTTGTCCAACAGTAGGCCAGGCCTCCCAAAGTGACTTCTGGATGGGCTCGGCTCCAGGCAGGAGAGGAGTCACTCCCTTCCAGAAACCACCACACCACAGGTACACATTGAAGGTACTCTGCAGGGTGAGAGAGGCAGCTTGGGCAGGCTCTAGAGGCCAACTACCCGGTCCACTGCCTGGCTCCAGCCCTCACTAGCTGTGTGGCATTTGTCTCTCTCTGCCTCAATTTCCTCACTGCAAAGCCAGGATAAAAACAGAGTACTCCATACAGAATAGTTGTGAGAATTAAGTAAGTTAATAAACATGAAGTACATAGAATGGCACCTGGTACATTCTAAGTGGCCAAAAAATGGTAAGGGATAACAGTGATGATGATGTGGTTTATCCATGGAAGGGCATTTGTTCATCAGATTCTCCCTATGGAAGAAGTGCACGTGTGTGTTTGTGTGTGTGCATGCACAATGAAGTTCTGATCCCCAAACATCTGGGAACTTGTACTCTGCACACACAATCCCAGATAGACACAGTGTCCTCAGCCTGGCATTGCAGGATCACGGGGCTCTCCTGGGACCAGCCCCTCATCCATTCCCAGCAGCACTTTGTGCAGCTGAGGCTTGCTCGAGCAGTGCCCTGCTGGATCCATGCATCTGCCTTCTTGCTTCCACACCTCTCTTCATGCTGTTTCCTCCTCCTCACCACTTTCACTGGTCAAAGGCAAGCCACACTCCAATGCCGCTTCTGCCGGAAGCCTGCCTTGAACTCCCTAGGAGGCTTTAGGTTTTGCAAGATCGTTGCATTTTGCGTGCCACGTGTCCCACCAGGACTTACAAGCCTGTGTTTCCCACCCAGAGTTTTCTGAGAGGGGGTGAGGTCTTGCGTGTCTTTGTGTTTCTCCCACAGAGGAGGCAGGGTGAATGGATTGAAGACTTGGATTGGCAGAGACAGAAACCTCTATCAGGAGCTTCACAGCATCTGCCATTCTAGCAAAGCCACGTGGAGGCCCTCCTCTGGCCTGGCACAGCCTTGTACTGGAGGCCCAGAGATGGACACAGCCACTCTGCTCTGGAGGAGCCCCACCACCTGGGGGTGAGGTGGGTGGAGTGGAGACAGAGTCCATGGGGAATTAACACTTAGTGTCCCTGTTGTGTGGGAGACACCATCCCAGGCATATTCACATATGCCGTCTCATTTAATGCCTGCAACATCATGCTCTCTTTACTGTTAGTGTGGGGCTTCGGCCTGTAGGATATTTCCAAGTGCAGGGCATGGAATAAACTCCTAGATGGGAATAACCCAAAGGAATAGTCCCAGCGGGGTGGAGGAGCTAGTGCCACTGCTGGGTACCGCGTCCCTGATGTCAAACGTAAGTCTGTACACAGTGGGGCTGCATAATCTTGTCCTAAAACACCCCTTAGGTTCACCCCAGAGACACGTGGGAGTTTCAGAGCCATGGACATAGGCCTAAGGGACAAAGAACAACTGCACTTTTTGGAGTAGCTTGCTCCTTGGCATTTTTGATCCATATTTTCCAAGTATGTGTGGATGGGTGTGGACATGACTTCCAGGAGTGAGGGAGAGCACGACCCAGCTGCGCCCCTCCACGTGCAGTCACACACCAGCAGTGGCGTCCCCTGGGTTGCTTGTTAGAAATGCTGAGTTGCCGGCCCCACCCTACACCCCAAAACTCTGCGGGTCAATAGGCCCAGGTGACTCCTGTGCACGGTAAAGTCTGAGAAGCCCTGGGCTAGAGAACAGACCGTATTTATAATGAAAGAAGCTCAAGGCCAGCCAGTCCACCCAGCCCGTTTTATAGATGATAAAACTGAGGCCCAGAAAGGCAGAGAGATACACTCCAAGTCCTGTGACAAATGGGTAGCAGAGCCAAGGCACAGCTTTGGACTGCGCACTGCTGACTATGTGGAAGGTCCCAAAAGGAAACTGTGGCCAAAATCTGCCTCTAAAAATTCCTGGGTGAGGACTTCACGGGGTGTGTAAAACTCACTGTGGGGACTCGATGACTTGTGGCAATGGAAGAGGCATGGCTTACATGTGTGGCATTAGGTCAGAAAGCCGCCCCCCCCACCCCCCGATACTGCTGGGCACTCCTGGAGAGGATCCGACCCCCTGGGAGGAGGCCTTGGCCCCCACACACTCACCTTTAACACCCACCCGTCACTCCTTCTCCAGCTTCCAATCAGACAGACCTGCCACACTTCCTTCTTCCTTTCCCCTCCCCTCACCCTCCCTCCACCAGTCTTTAGACTAAAGGGCTTTGAAAAACAGGGACTGAGCCGTTGGATGTGCCAGGCCCAGACAGACCTGGCAGAGGATGACAAAACTCTGGCTGCCAGGCTGCGGTAGCGTTTCAATCCCAGAGGCTGCAAGAGTAAAGACACGGTTTCTTCCCATGTCCCAAGGTTTAGGGAACTCTACAGTAGGGCGGCTTCCCAAAGCCCCAGGACAAGGCTGTCTTTGCCTCGAGTTGGTCCCCACAGAAATATGAGAACGTTTGCAGTTCTGCCAGGGCTGGGGAGCCGGCTGGAATGAAACTCGAGGCTCTGCATGCCCTAATTTTGACCAGGAGACAGCAAAGCCTTGTTTCCATGACTGTAGTGGGTTGGGGGTCAGGTGTCAGGGCCATGGGCAACCTTGTGTGCAAATGTCCCAGGCAACTGGAAAACGAGAGCTGATATTTTAGAGAAAATTATAGTCACGTACAAAATTCAAGTTTCTCTGTTACTCCCGCACTTCCCAGATTTTGAGAACAGGGTAATAAAGTCACTAGTAGGGCACCCCCTTCCAAGATACTTACAAGAGTTTTGGAAACTTGAACCAACAACTGGCCAGCCCAGGAGATTTTCTTACCAACCTTTTGTACCAGGCTCTACCTCAGGGGATCAGCAAACTTTTTCTATAAAGGGCCAGATAATGATATTTTTGGCTTTGCAGGTGACATGATCTCTCTGTTGTGACTCTGCAATTTCACCCAATGACTTAACCGTGCCCAGTGACTCCACTCTCCTTGTAGTGAGACAGCAGCCATCAATGATATGAAAATGGGTGGCATGGCTGTGTTCCAACCAAACTTTATTTACAAAAGTAGGCTGCAGGCCAGCATCTGCCCACCTCTGCTGTGGATCAGTGATTCTCAACCTTGGCTGTAAATCAGAATGACCTGCGCTCCCTGGGTTGCCTGCACCCCTGCCACGCCTCTCTTCCCCTCTCCTCCATTGATTTAATTGGTTTGAGGTGCATTCGGGACATTGGAGGCAAAGCTCCCCAAGTGATTCTGATGAGCAGTCATGGTTGAGAGCAGGGGCTAACTCCGCCAAGGCCTCTTGTTTCAATCTCTTGGGACAGCTGGCAATGCTCCACTGAAACACAGCCTGCCCGCCGCTCTGGCCCCAGAGTGCCTGCTGGGGCGTATTACCTGATGACAAAGCTGTGGGCGTCAATCTCCTGCCCACAGCCGCTGTTCAGCAAGACCCCGGAGTTGCCCACGATGGCACAAGTCCCAAAGTGCTTGTTCTTCAGTGGCGAAGTCCTGGGGAGGAGCTCGTAGAGGTTCTGAGACACATTCATGGTGCTGTCTCGATCGAAGATGTAATGAATAATATCTCCAGGCTTCAGGGTTCCCTTTAGGACAGAAATGTCCTTTTCAGCATCCAAGAACTTTAAAATTTGCTTCCTGTGAAAACCAAACATGTGTGAGGAAAGTCTCCAGGGTGCCAGCTGCCCTTTGCCAGCCCAGCTTTTCCTATCCAGTGTCGCCCTGCAGGGTGGCTGCGGCCCAGCAAACACGCAGAGTATGCTGAGAGTTCAGATGCCCTCGAGAACAGGTTCCAGGCAGGGATGGCCAGAAGTGGCCCAGAAGCAACTATGGTGGTGGCCAATATGGGGGTTGCCAGAGTTACACCCTCTTCCTTTGCTAGGTGAAAACTGCCCTGGGAAATCACTCCATTAGGGCTGGAGGTGAGCTCCTCACAGCGGGCCCCAGAAGGAAGGGTGGCCCACCACCCCAGTTTCCCCAGGACTGCCTGGCTCAGGCACTGAAAGTCCCATGTCCCTGAAAGCCCCACAGTCTGGGGCACGCCCAGACATTTGGTGAGCTTGCATTACCCTCACTCTCTTAAGGGGATTTAGGGCCATTCTCTAGGTATAAAATCTCAGTTTCTCTGTTACTCCCATGCTTCCTAGATTTTGAAAAAAGGATAAGAAAGTTGTCTAGGAGCAGAAAGCCAGATGACAGGCGCCTCTCACTCCTTCCTGGCCCATTTTCTTCCACGGAAGGTTTCTCTGGGCACATTGCAAAGGGGCTTTCTGGGGGGATGGATACCGTGACGTGTATGGACATTTTCCGCCTTTGAGACACTGAGAGGATGGTCTGCCATCCTGCAAGCTGGAGCACGTCCCCTTGCTGCCCCCCTCTAGTTGCTCTCTAGTGTTTATGGGGGGATTGTAAACATGGACCCCTCCCAGGTCCCACAGAGAAGGGCTCCTTTGTGCTGTTTCAGAACGAAGGACAGCTCTCTAGGCTCTAGGGTAGCTTCGATTTAGAGAAAGTTCTCGAATCGAGTCATCTAGCAAAGCACAAAGAAAGGATGAAGTGGGGTCAGGAAAGGGATGGGTGCCCTATTGGCCTTGCCAGAAAAGCTTTACCTGAAACACACAGCCTTCTGCCAAGGAGCCTGAAAATCCTAGCTGGGAGTTTTACTTAAAGAACTGTTGGCTGGGAGCGGTGGCTCACGCTTGTAATCCCAGCACTTTGGGAGGCCGAGGCGGGTGGATCACGAGATCAGGAGATCGAGACCACGGTGAAACCCCGTCTCTACTAAAAATACAAAAAAATTAGCCAGGCGTGGTGGCGGGCGCCTGTAGTCCCAGCTACTCGGAGAGGCTGAGGCAGGAGAATGGCGTGAACCCAGGAGGTGGGGCTTGCAGTGAGCCGAGATTGCGCCACTGCACTCCAGCCTGGGCGACAGAGCGAGACTCCATCTCAAAAAAAAAAAAAAAAAAAAAAAACTGTTTAAATTACCCGAGATTTTAAGAAATGATTCCAGTCATAAAGAGAAAGAAATTGGGCACCTAGATAAGCTGAAATTAATTTCATATTCTGCTGCAAATTCCTATCTAGAACAGATACAAAGATGCTGTTCTTTGTTTTCAGAGTCCTGGAGGTGCAGAATTTTCATGCACTTTGCAAATGTTAGACGCTGCAGGATGGCTGTCCCATTTCGCAGATAGTAACACTGAGGCCTGAAAGCCTACTGGATTTGAGATGTTCACAACCTATGGTATGTTCCAGTAGGCTGCACATTCAGTCACTTGGGGAACCTTTAAGTATTTCAAATTTCCAGGCTGACATGTGAGAAATCTTGATTCTGAGAGTGGCCCAGGTCTCAGCATTGCTCTCAAAAGCTCCCCAGGTGACTTTAATGTGTGTCCAGGTTCAAGAGCCTCCAGGGCAGCCAGGGGGCAGCTCGAACACTTGGTAAGCTCGATGCTTCTCATCCATTGTATTTCCTTATTAATGACCTGCCTCTCTTGCTATCATGTAGGGGAAACCACCCTTGTAGAATAATTCGTATCTGTTGATGGAAAACAGAGGCACTGTCTTTATTTACTGTGCTTTACCAAGGATTAGATGACTTGACAAACTAATATAGTTGGGAAATTGCTGAAACCTTTGCAATTACTTACCCCAAAGTATTTAAAAACAAAGAGAGCCCCTAGAAAGCCCATAAATAAACACCTCTGTGAGTGAATTAATTTCTAACTCATTATGAGAAATTATCATCAATTATTAAACATCATTCCAAATCACTTGCAGAATCTTTTATTATGAATAATCTTGGTGATTAATTGAAGCTGGAGGAAATTCTTTTTCCCTTTGGGTGAAGGTACGTTGCTGCTGCTGAGGGGACTGTGTTTGCAGGGTCTTTATGAAGGACACACTCTCGTCTTCACAAGGGGTCGGGGAGCTATTTCTCTACCCAATGGTTGGAGAAAGGGACATTGGGGACCATGGGTAGCTCATACTGGCAGGAAGATTTCATTCACGGTGGTGTAGTGGGGAGAATGGCAACCCCCTCTAAAATATATGTCCACCTCCTAACCCCTAGAACCTGTGACTGTGACCACATTTCAAAAGAGCATCTTTGCAGATGTAATTAACTTAAGGATCTGGAGATTAGATCCTGGATTATCTGGGTGGGCCCTAAATACAATGACAGGTGTCCTTATGGGAGACAGAAGAGAAGACAGAAGCACAGAGAGGGCCACGTGAAGATGGAGGCGGGGGTTGGAGTTCTGCGGCCACCAGAGGCTTGAAGGGGCAAGAGGATGGGTTCTCCCTTGGAGCCTGGAATGGGGTGTTCAGAATTATGGCATCCAGAGCGGTGCAAGAATAAATTTCTGTTGTTTTAGACTGCCGCGTTGGTGGTAGTTTGTTAGAGCAGCCCTAGGGAACTAATGCAGTTGGGGTTGCTGACTCCATGGTGCCCCTGATCAAAGGGGGCAGCTCTTGAGGGGGATGGAGGGCCACCAGGAGGCCTCTGAAGAGGCGCTAAGGAGTGCAGGGTGGCAGAGAGTCAGCTACTTCAGTTGGTTTCTCAGCTGCTGGGTCCCCAGAGCTCATGCCTTTCAATTCCCCAGCCCTGCACAGGCCCCAAAACTAAGCTTCAAGAACTAGGGTGCAGAGGCATTTCCATTTTGACAGTGAGCCTTGTGGAGGGGGCAACTCCCTGCTCTGTGTGGTGACATTGCTGACGGCTGCTCTCCTCTCTCCCCATGGTATCGCCTGGGATGGTCATCAAGGCATTCTCCATCTGGTCCTGGCGATCGTCCCAACCTTACCCCCCTATTCCTTGCCTCCTGCTTCCTGCTCCTGCAGCACTGTCCACAAGCACCAGATCATAGACTCTGTGCATGTGGGAAGCAGCTCGGTGAACTCCTAATTATCCTTCAAAACCCACTGCTCCTGGCCAGCCTTTCCTGGCCAGTCTTCCTCGTCCTCTTACAAAATGAATGACTCTCCGCTCAGTATGGCCTCTTTATTTCCATCTATGTGTAAGATGCAGCACCACCTAATGTGTATGTCACACCACACTGTCTTGTCTTTGCTTATATTCGTGTCCCCACCTAGCATGTCTGATTCATGCTAGCACCCCCGGGACCCCAGCAAGATGCCTGGAACTGAATAGTTGGATTATACTTACAAATATTGGGTGGGTCAATCGTGGCTATATCTAAGCTAAGTGTCCAAAATGCTGAAGTTGTAATTCCTTCTCTACGGTTCCCCATTGCCACTACCCGATGATGCCTGCAGTGCTCTGAAAACATCACTCTGCACAGATCAGGACGAGAGCTGCTCTCTGGCTAAACAGACCTCTGCTTTCTGGTCGGGTGTCATGTCAGTTCCTGGGTTCTCTGGATGCCCCTATAGCTCTAGGTTTTCATTTTCATGTTGCTGGGGAGCAGGGCTGAGCGGGGGGAGCAGCTCTCCAAGCATAAACTGGAGGACTGTCACTGAAAGGGGATGTGAATCCCAGGCAGGCACTGACAAGTAAGGACCCTTTATGCCTGGGAAGAAGCAGCCACCTGTGGCCTCCACTGCCCAGGCTCCCTCTGCTGCTGACCCGAGACTCAAGGTTTGCTGCTTCTGAGCCCAGAACCTCAGCGGGTGTTCCTGCCACCACCTGGCCCCAGTCGCCACATACACAGGCTGGGCCGCTAGGCTTGTCTCAGGTTTTTATTTCCGATTGATCACTTACAGATGAAACCTGCCTCAGCGGGAGGTAAACATTTTATTTCTGTCCTGACTTCTTTAGATGATGAAGAGCGGCAATTTGCCCGTGTATGCTGAAGACCAAGTCTACCTCTTGTCCTGTAGGTAATTACCAGTACCTGATCCTCAGAGAGAGCGTCTGGTTATGTCTCCATTTGGACGAGGCTGGCTGGATGTTGTGCTTGATGCTTTCATTACTTCTGTCAACAACAGCTGGTGATGAGGAGCCGTTTATTACAACTTCAGCTCTGGAAGGAAAAAAAAAAGAGGGTAGACATGATGTGTTAGCAAGCCGATGACAAGTCTAATAGTTTTGTTTTTGTACGGGCTTGAATGTAAACTTCTTCAGAAGAGCAAAATTGCAGTTATTACCTGAGAAGAGAAGGAAGTCTATTTATCTTCCAGTAATGCACAAACTCTGTCCCTCAGGTATAACCTACGTACATTCTTGGACACAGGAAGGAGGGTGATAAACCTATTTTTCTTCCCCTGCCCCTGGTGATTTTTTTTTTTCCTGCTAAAACCTGGCAGTCACTGTCAGAAGAGTAATAATTCTTTTTTTTTTTTTTTT
>NW_026652314.1:1022944-1055705 GCF_009828535.3 Hylobates moloch
TTTTTTTTTTTTTTTTTGAGACAGAGTCTCGCTCTGTCACCCAGGCTGGGGTGCAGTGGCGTGATCTCGGCTCACTGCAACCTCCACCACCCAGGCTCAAGCAATTCTCCTGCCTCAGCCTCCTGAGTAGCTGGGATTACAGGCGAACACCACCACACCCGGCTAATTTTTGTATTTTAGTAGAGATGGTGTTTCGCCCATTGTCCAGGCTGGTCTTGAACTCCTGACCTCAGGAGATTTGCCTGCCTTGGCCTCCCAAAGTGCTGAGAGATTACAGGCTTGAGCCACTATGCCTGGTCCTACTTTGACTTTTGCAGGTAGAGAAGGAATTCGTTTAGGGGCGCATGTTGTCTCACACATTCCCTTCACACACCCACCTCCATTCCTCAATATTTCTGACTCCTTCTGGCTGATATCACTTGTCTTGAATTCAAATATCTGTAACTTTGCAGAGGATACAGAATTGACAAGTTTTGAGTAAGGCAGAGGAACTCTTCCTAGCATGCAGGCTTAAGGGAGCTTCTGAGAGGGTACACAAGACCTAAGCCTTTGGAATTTTTACTGTTTTCATGCAAGACGCAGAGGGTACAGTGGAAAGATTTCATGAGCTGTGTGACTGTGGGTTGATCACTTTACCTCTCTGAGCCACAGATTGCCCATTTATAGAAACAAGGTGTAGAAGAGACAGATATCCATCTCATGAGGTTCTGGAATTTTCAAAGGAGCACCGATGTTTCTGGCATGCCCCACTGGCTGCCACCTCATGAGGCTCTAGCAGGAGGTGACATTGCTGCATCCTTTTGGTACCAACAACTTCTGTGCAGAACACAGGCAGGGGCACCGACCTCAGGGACACAGAATTAGCAGCTTCACCCAAGCTTCGTTGAAGCCTACCTCAGTTGGCACGCACGACAGAAATGCTTTAATGTTGGTGATGAGGAGTTTTCGCACTAAGAGGCTAGCTGATGTGCTCATCAGAAATCAGTGACTGGGCTCTGGTGTCTCATGGCTCAAGGTGGGTTCAGTCTAGGGTGATGCTTCTCAGAGACTGGGGCACACTGGATGGCACCAGGCTCAGGAAAGAAGGAGCTGCAGAGGAATTCTACCATGGTTGCTTGGAGAGGGGACCTGCTTGGAAACCTCCAGGAAAGGTTTCCAGACTTCTCCTGGACACAAGATGGCAAAGGTTGGAAAGGGAGAGAGATAAATGCTGGTGTGGATGATGGTAAAATTCCATTTCTCTCTCCACCTTCCAGGGTGAATTTGGATGGCATCCTGCATAGCCCATCATGGTCTTAAGGGATTTTAACCCTGGCTCAGTTGCAGTCTACCTGGGGGACTTGGAAAAGTCACTTCAGATTTCCAGACTCTGCCTTCTTATCTGTAAAATAAAGGGGATGGATTAGATAACTCCAGGGTCTACCTCGGTTCACAGGTTTTACATGCTCTGTGCTGCACAAACATGTTGGATTGGTGAGTTGAGATATTCCTCTTCAATGAATGTGTCCTCCTGTTTCCAGTCCCCTCCCCCATTTCCAAAACGACACTAGAGGTACATTTCAGGCTTAAGTTGCTTCACCTCCCGACTCCTGAACTTCACTCCCAGTGACCTTATTTGATGTCACAGATATATCCACAGTGGTAGTAACAAGCATCAAATAAGTACCTTGAACATATCAGGTGTTGGGCTAGATAGATCCTTACATTTGGTGGCTCTAATCCTTAAACACTCCTCAAAGAAGACACCGCAGTATTATTCTAATTAAATGGGGAAGCCAAGGCTCAGAGGGGTAAAATCACTTGCCTAAGGCCCTGGGGCGAAGCCAGGGCTGCCTGGCTCCCAGGACTGTTTTTTTCCACTTCTCATACTTGATTCCTATGAGACTGTGGCCCCTCAAGCTACCACGAGGACTTGGGCTTCAGGGGCAGGATCTTCTTTCTCCGAAACGGGGCATCATTTCATAATAGAACAGAGAGGGACTTAGGAGCACATGGCCTTTCTTTCCGCCATATTCACATTTCACCTGGCATAACACAGGCTTCATTCATAGCTCCAAGGTGGCTAAGAAGTCATTAGAGAGCTAGAAGCAATGATGTCAGGGACAGATGGAAGAGTTTCTTGAGTCAGTCATGTGGGGTCAGGGACAGATGTACTTCACAGGTCTCATACAGAAAAGAGATCTAAAAAAATATGGAAGGGCAAATAATAGACTATCCTCTGCATCATGTGGACCTCTTATTCCCACAACGACCAAAATAGGATATTTAGAAAGCAAAACAAGGCCCTGATTTTGAGTAGTAGCCTCTGTTTACATCATATAACTTGGCACTTCCTTCCACTGCTCCTTAAGCTCAGGCTTATAAGACTACAGGCTATAGCTATGGGGCACTTGTCATTGATGGAGAATGGGGACTCAGAAGCATGGTGCAGCCACAGCCAGGGGCAAGCCTGGGTTTGTGCGCTCTCCTGCATTAAGCTGTCCCCTGGCAATCACTGTTCTGCACCATGACATGAAGTAGAAACACTCTTTCAGAATTTGGAGCGTACATTCAATAATCAGGGTTAACGTTACTGTGTTGACTCCCTAAATATTTTAAGAGGTCTCAGCAAAGTTCCCGAATGCTTTATTTTCCATCTTAACCTCCTGGCCAAGCCATTTATCACAATGAAATTGAGTGAAAATCCTGGTTCCCTTCAGGGTCTCCATTGCTCAGCAAACATGCAAGTTTGAGTAAGCTCATTGGTGTCCCAGGCATTACAAAGTGGGTGGGCTCTTTTCCAGAAAGTGACTCTTACCCATCTGCATTTTCCATCTCTGCAGCCTCTAGACCTTGGGCCATTTCATGTGATCTTCCGTTGACAGCTCCCCCAAAAAGTGATTAGGGAAATGCAAAGCCAAAGTGAAACGAAACAGATCTATTTGCTAAGTAAGAAGGGCACCATCCAGCAAAGAAGAGAAGCAGATTAATAGCTGCCTTACAGCAAAAACAAATGAACACAAAATCTAATTTACAAACCTATTAGATTTGCTATGTAAGCTGTTCACAGCTGATCTGATTGTACCTCTGCCTCCCGAATTCCTGCAAGACAAAGGAAATGCATTATTTATAAACTCAGCTCATCTTTGCAAAGCCCTCTTCAATTGCCAGGAGATCCCACAGCCCACCTGGAAAACTAGAGGGTAGAAGAGACCTCATTCTGGACTCTGCAGAATGGGCAAAGTCCTGGCCCCAGACACAGCCCAAACATTTCATAGGGTGTGGACCTCCTGGATCCTCCCCTGACCCCCTCCCTACTTGAATATTGTTCCAATTAGTAAGTACCCAGGTTCTCACTTGAGACCCTCATTTAAGACAGCAAATAAACTCCCTGGGGATTAGTCTCCCCTGGTGAATCCCACAGGATAGCATAATTCAACATGACTCAGCATCTGCTCTAGCATGGCTCAGCACCTGCTGGCTGTCTTCTCTTGCTTTCACTCACATGTAGTGCACTGTTGTCCATTGCATTCTCTCCAACTTTGAGACACCCGAAATTCAACAGAGGCAGCAAGGTTAACTCAACAGTGCTTCCATTCAAATGTGATTGCAATTTGCTCTTTGGTGGCAAAAGAAATAGTATTAAGTGGTGTCACTCTGCTGGGAAGTGGGAAGGGTGTATGTGAGTCATGAGATCCCTTGTTTCTTCCTCTGTGGGATAGGCTTTTGAAGTAAAAGCACTCTAAGGCCCTTTCCAGCCCTACTCTCTATTCGGTTCTGCCAAATCCCATTCTGTCTGGCCACACGGTTTCATCCCGCTTCACTGACACATTAGGTTGGGGGATGGATAAATACATGTGCCTCAAGTACCCCCGACTTTTTGCCCTGCATGTTTTAGAAAAGTTGTATATGAGATTCATTATTCTTATTAATTAAAAAATGATGGGTTATGCAGTTTGGGGAGGTAATGGGTGCTTTTCTCATTTTTTAAAGTTCCATTTAGCCTTTCAGTCAAGGTGTTGGCAGACTCCAAAGAAATAATTAAAATCACTGGGGAAGCTGTGTATTGAAAGGAACCTTGTCATTAAATGAGAACACTGCAGGGGGAGTTAGTGCCTATCCACACACTGGTTTTAAGTCTGGATTTTTGTATCCGATTTCCTTAGGATTCGCATACTTGTATATATCACATTGTGTGTGCACACACATGTGTGTGCATGCTTATATGTACATGTCTTTTCCGGATAAATTGTCTTTTCAACATTATTTGGCAACAGGCTATATTTACCCATTTCATAGGCAGATAACTAGACAACAGAAAGGGTATTATCACCTACCCAGTGTCTCACTTTAGTTCTCCCTTAAGGTTCCAAATTTCATCATTACAAATCTAGTTCTCAATTACAAAGAGTAACATTGGGTCTTCTCATTTTAATTCTATGCCTAATATTTATTTTTATCCCTCCCCGTTTCCCCTTGGAAATATCTCCTTAGGATAACAGCGTTCTTGTACTTCCACGTTGGGGTCTGGGAATGTCGGGTCAGCTCTGGTCTTGTAACCCACATTCACCTGGGTTGGGTCCCAAGGGCACTGCTGGATGTGCTATGGCCCGTGGGTCACTGTCTGCTCACATGCCCCTAGCTGGACCCTAGCCCTCAAAATCAGCCCTCCTTGGGGAGAGGGGAGACCTGCTAGGCCAGACATTAAGTCAAGCACAGTAATTCAATAAATGGTTTGGAATAGTTGGTTAACGATCTGGTGGTGAGTTGGGAGAAAAACAGTTGAGTGTTACCTTACTCTAGACAGAAAAAAAAAATCACGGATTTAACAAATGTTCCCCAAACTTCAGTAATTTTCAGATCCCTATCACCAGTTTTTCATATTTATCAACTGCACACACTATTATCCACTTAAATTTTAAAACAGACCCATCTTTAAAAACTTATCCTTACCCTAAGCAATATCCTCTGTGAAATACAGGTTTGATGTCTTGATTACAAAGGTATTAAAAAAAAACCCTACACAACCATTAACACAAGAATATTTATCAATAGAACTCCTAAAATAATCTTACATTATCACGAGGAGTACCAGGAGTACCTGCAACACCCTCTGAGAAAGACAGAATGAAACAGTTAATTTTTTTTTTTTTTTTTTTTGAGACTGAGTCTCCCTTTGTTGCCCAGGCTGGAGTACAGTGGCGTGATCTTGCATCACTGCAACCTCCGCCTCCCGGGTTCAAGTGATTCTCGTGCCTCAGCCTCCAAATAGCTGGGATTACAGGCACCCGCCACTATGCCCAGGTAATTTTTGTATTTTTAGTAGAGACAGGGTTTTGCCATGTTGGCCAGGCTGATCTCAAACTCTTGGCTTCAGGTGATCTGCCCAAGTCGGCCTCCCAAAGTTCTGGGATTACAGGTGGGAGCTACTGCACCCGGCCAGCCCGGTCAAAACAGTTGAATATTTAAAGAAGGAAACCCACAAGAAACTGGTAAGAACAGGGAAGAGGATATTCATCAAATCTTTGATGAGGGCTGAGGAGTGTATGGGAGGGACTTTTTAAATTTAGAAGAAAAAGAAGAAATTACCAAAAAAAAAAAAGTCGACAGATTTAACTTTATAAAAATTCAAAATTTGGCTTGTACTAAAAGCAAACCTCAACAAACCCAAACCCAGTTTCTTTCATGACATCTAAGATGGCTCTGGATGAGGATAGCAATATATCTAAGTTATTTTTTTCTTATTCATTCAACAAAAATATTTTGAGTAATATTATATTTCAGGCTTTGGCCAAGCTAGATATATATAGTCCCCATGCTTGTGGAGTATAGCTTAGGAGACAGTGGGGATGCATTAATCTTTTCTTTTTTTTTGCCAAGTGCCCAACCTCCCACCAGCTTTATTAAGACATAATAGACAAAAAATCGTGTATATATACTATGCGTAACATGATGTTTTGATATCTGTATACATTGTGAAATAATTAAGCTAACTAACATATCCATACACTAACTAACATATCCTCATACACTTACTTTTTTTCTTTTTGAGATGGAGTCTCGCTCTGTCACCCAGGCTGGAGTGCAGTGGCCTGATCTCGGCTCACTACAACCTCTGCCTCCTGGGTTCAAGCAATTCTCCTGCCTCAGCATCCCAAGTAGTTGGAGTTACAGGCGCCTGCCATCACACCCGGCTAATTTTTGTATTTTTAGTAGAGATGGGGTTTCACCATGTTGGCCAGGTTGGTCAACTCCTGACCCCCTGACCTCAGATGATCTGCCTGCCTTGGTTTCCCAAAGTGCTGGGATTATAAGCGTGAGCCATCACGCCCGGCCCACACTTACCATTTTTTGTGTTAAGAACATATAAGATCTACTTTCTTAGCAATTTCAAGTACACAATACAGTATTATTAACTGTAGTTATGCTGTACAGACCTCTAGAACTTATTTCTTCTGTCTGAAACCTTGTACACTTTGCCCAATACCTCCCCTCCTCACAGCCCCACCCCCATTCCCCGAGAGCCAGGCTTAGAGGAGACTAAATGCCTTGAGATAGCTGGCTCCAGCCTTTCTCTTTTCCTGCTTCCAGCCAGGTCCTGGAGAACATTGAGTCTTGCTGATTTGGGATACTACAAATCCATGCACTTTTTCGTGCCAGTTCTTACTCAAACTCAGGGGTCCTCACCCTCAGCACTCGATATTTTGGTGGAGATATTTCTTTGCTGGTGAACTCTTGTTTTCTGCCTGGTGCCTTTCAGAAGAGGAATCCCCCATACCTCACCCCCGGCCCCACCAGCCCGCCCATCCACATCACGTTTCCATGCAAACCCCCTAACCCAGCATCGGTGCCTCCCTTCCAAACCATCCCAATTTTCAATTCTCAGCTGCCATTTCCTTTTTTCCCAAAGCACTCAATTCTATTATAGCATTTGCCACCTTCTTCTCATATTTAATTACTTCATGGAATCACAGATGGGAGGCTTTACAGAAATCTTGTCATTTACACAATCCGAACTCCTCCTCATACAATCAAAGGGACCAAGGCCCGGGGATTTGTGTGCCAGGTTCAGCTTCCTCCTGCGGGCCACAATAAAGTGTTAAGTCCTTGAGGGGGTGTGTTAACCATGTCTTTTATTTTCTGTATTCCAGTGCTTTGACATTTGGGGCTTTTCTGACCCTGGAGAAACTGCCCCTCCCAGGGTTAGCCGATTTCTAAAGACAGCAAACGACCCTTCTGGGAATGCTCCTGTCAAATTGCAATCTTGAATCCACACCCCTACTGTCTCATTTATTGGGGGCCAGTATTCCCCTGCCCTGTTGTAGGGCCAGGTATTCCCCTACCCTAATTACCCTAGGCTAGGTACCATGGAACTAGCGACAGCTCCTACCCTGCAGAGCCTGCTGAAATTAGTCAAACTAGCCAATCCTAAACCTGCTCTGGCCCCACCTTGCCCATTCTTTCCTGTGCAAACCATAAGAAAGGCTCTCACCAGCTTTCCCCTCCTTCTGCCTCCAGACCAACCCCAGTATCTCCTTGTGTAGAGCCCTGTGATGGGAGTATAACAAACTATCTTCTTCTTGGCAGTCATTGCTTCATCTGTTGGCCTTGACATACCTAAATAATAACAGAACCTATAGTAAAACAGAATAGAAGCCTGTCTTGTTCACTTTCTTAGCCTTGCACAGTGCTTTGCCCCATTGGGACTCAGTGAAGCAAATCAGGCTTCAAGAATTAAGTGGGGGCTTTTCTTCTAAAGTTGTCCCTGCAGTTTATGTGCCGTGTTCCTGCACATTATTTACACCGCTTCACCTCTCAGTTGTTCATAGGACAGGGGAGACCATCATTCAAAGAAACTGGGCTGCAGATGTTTGGCTCTAGAATAAATCACAGGAATTGACGAGGGATTTGTTTTTTCTAATTAGGTTTTGCCTCAAATGTTATTAAAATAAGCTTATATTCTTTGCGATGGGGAACTGCTGATACCTGCCTGGTTGATTGATAGAAGATGATCGGGTAAGAAACATTTGCTAAAGATAATTCACAGAGTGCTGAAATTGTAGAAACAGAGATGCTTAGATCATCCAAATCAGAAAATATATGGGGATACTCTTGGCACACTATAAAGAACTCTATAAAATAAGGTATAATACTAGTAATAACAACTGTCCATTTGACCCTGCTACAATATTCTCAACCATTGTAAGGGTAGAGGTTGACGACTTTAAAGGTCTACATTTTAGAATGTCAATTTTACTTTGGGAGGCTGAGGTGGGTTGATCACGAGGTCAGGAGATTGAGACCATCCTGGCCAACATGGTGAAACCCCATCTGTACTAAAAATACAAAAATTAGCCAGGTGTGTTGGCGTGCACCTGTAGTCCCAGCTACTCAAGAGGCTGAGGCAGGAGAATCACTTGAACCCAAGAGGCAGAGGTTGCAGTGAGCTGGGATCGCCACTGCACTCCAGCCTGGGTGACAGAGCAAGACTCCGTCTCAAAAGAAAAAAAAGAATGTCAAAATTGTTTTTACACTATGGACATTATATTCTCTCCTAGTAGAATGTACACAGTAAACTATGATAGTAAATAAAAATGGCATGTTAAAAAAATGTAAAACAAAATCACACCACACACAGCTGGATCTATTCTAGTGAAAAGCAAGTAGCAAAACCTGAAAACTGTATTTTTGCTTAGCCTCTTCATCCAAGCCCAATTGTTTATTTTTAATAATTTTTTAATTGAAAATTCATAACTGTGTATATATGGGGTACATCATGATGTTTTGATATATACACCAAGCCCGTTATTTATAGGTAAGGTAAGGCCCAATGTGCGGAAATCTCCTAGCTGTGTTAGAATTTCCCACGTTTACAGTTTCTCATGGGAGAGTCAGGCTCAGAATGAACTTTCAGGAGCTGACAATTTTAATTAAGAATCTAGACCCAACTTAAACATTTTCTATGCATTCTTGAGAATAGAAAATGAAACTAAAGCACAATTCATGAATTTGCAGATGGTTCTTCCTTCACATTTTTGGTAGACTAATGAATGCTTTTTTTCAATTTGCACATTAAAACCACTGGGGTTTATGCCTGTCGACAGCCCAGGAACAAACTCCAAGGACACATGGACAGGAGAAAAGTGAGGAACAGGATGACTTGGGGTCGGTCACATGACTAGAGCCAGGGCTGTCAACAGTCGTCGAAGGCTTTTGTTTTAAGAATTCTTCCCCCGAATCCCAATTTTTAAAATTGTGGTAAAATAAGTATAACATGAAATTTGCCATCTGCTATGCTTGAATGTTTTGTTCCCTTCAAAATTTATGGTCGAATGGAAACTTAACCTCCGATGCAACAGTGTTAGGAGGTGGGGCCTAATGGCAGGTGTTTAGGTCTAAGAGCTCTGCCCATATGAATGGGTTAATGCCACTATAAAGATGACTTTTGGGAATGGATTGACTTTTTTCTGCCATTCTGTCATGTGAGGACACAGTGGTCCTCCCCTTTGGAGGAGGCAGTGCTCAATGTGCCATCTTGCAAGCAAAGAGACTGGGCCCTGCCCTGCTGGTGCCTTGCTCTTGGACTTCTCAGCCTCCAGAACTATGAGAAATAAATTTGTTCTTTCTAAGTAAGTTACCTGGCCTGTGGTACTCTGTTATAGCAACACAGAATGGACCAAGACAACATCTTAACCATTTTTTTTTTTAAGATATAGTCTTGCTCCATAGCCCAGGGTGAAGTATAGGGGCGTGATCTCAGCTCACTGCACCCTCCACTTCCCAGGTTCAAGTGATTCTCCTGTCTCAGCCTCCTGAGTACCTGGGATTACATGAGCCACTGAGCCTGGCCCGTCTTAACCATTTTTAAGTGTACAGTTCGGTGGTGTTAAATACATTCATAATGTGCAACCACCATCTGTCTCCAGAACTTTTGCATCATCTAAAGAGAAACTCTGCACTCATTGAGCAAAAACTCTCCCTCTTTACATCTTTTCCCCATAACTACTATCTACTCCCTATCTTTATGAATTTGCCTATTTTAGCTATTTTATGTAAGTAGAATCACACACTATTTGTTCTTTTGTGTCTGGCTTCTGTCACTTAGCATATGTTTTCAAGGTCTCATCTGACACATAGCATGCATCAGAAGATGTGGCATTTGATGCAGAAGTTGATACGGCAGTTCTAAGGAGGCAGAACATCACAGAGATGAGCAAGGGAAGACCCCTCCAAAGTGATACTGTCTAGAGTCTTGAGCACAGATGATTAGATTAGCAGTAGAGGTCCCACCAGCTGACAAGTGCTTGACTGGCTCAGGCACTCGCCTGCCCCAGAACTTCCTTGGCTAGGAGCTTTTAGAATTTGTTGTCTGCAGAACAACCAAAGGTGCTACCCATCTTCTTTTCCACCTGAGGAGCTGGCTGTACTTGGCCAAGTGCTCAGATGCGCAAGGGGCCCCAGCCTTGGTTGACCTAGTACAGATCCTTACCATGAGTTTGGCAATGCAAGAATCTTCAGTCACCCCAACACAGTGGGAAACAGCACCCTATCCTTTGGCCTGGGCCACTTTGCACTCCTGAAGAGATTCCATCACGGGGTCTCTCTGATTCACCTTGAGTAGGAGGCAGTTGCCTGAGTCCTTGTCTGTAGTCTTGGTAGTTCCTTTCCAGCTGAGCACAGGGAGATGATTCCCTGTCACGTGGATATAACCTGCACTAGCAGAGAGCTTCTGCCAAGTTTCTCAGTCATCCTGGGCCAAGGCATCTTCAGTAGACACCACTGAGTAGTCCTTGATGAAGGACTTGTACCTGTCTACCAGCTGGTCAGAAGCGATGTAACTGCTAAGGACATCTGGAGGCTTGAACTTCAAGGTCATATTTCCCAAACTGTAAGAACTAGAGGCTACTGTCCATGCCATTCACTACTTATAATACAGCCAGCCTTTCTAATCACATTCCATAGCAGCTCCAGGGTTCTGTATTCTCTAGGATATGAGTCAGCAAACTTTTTCCAAAAAGGCCAAATGTAAATATTTTAGGCTGTATGGGACAAGAGGAAAAATAGACGGTACTATGCAGGTACTTAAGTAACAAGAGAGAAAATAAGTTTCCACCAATTATTTATTGACAAAATTTAAGCTATAATAATAATTGAGACCATGTTTTTGTCACAAAAAACTTCATTAGGCCTGCTAATGAGAATAATGTAATTTTGTGGGGGAGGGCATATGATTTTGCTTAATTAGGATTCAAAGTTAGTATTCCAGCCATCACGATGGAAAGGTAGCCTCGTTCTTCTACAAAGCCTTTCCTTGGTTCTCTGAGACACTGTTATCTTCCCTCCTGTGAACACACCAGAGTGTGATACCTAAATCTCTCTTTAGGAACTTACATTCTACCTTTACAGCATTGGGGAACTTTTCATACAAGGAAGCACGTTAAGAGAGTAAGCTCGGAGCTAACACTCTCTGGGTCTGTAATTATAGCTGAACAAATCATTATCTGTATGATCTTTGAGTATTACTTAACCTATCTAGAAGCTTCCATCTGTTTTCTCATCTATAGAGTAATAGTATCTACTTCATGGGTTTGTTGTAAAGATCACATGAGCTAATGAATGCAAAGAGTTAGAACAGTGCTTGATGTATTGTAAATCATTTGATACTAATGTTATTCTTCTTTTGAATTTTTCTGTTTTTGGCTGGAGGACAAGCCATGTAATAACAAGGAGCTGGCTGGATTTCACCTGTGAGCCAATGTTTGCTGATTCCTGCTCTAGGATGTGAAAAGCAAAACACCCCTTGTCCTCACTAGGAGGAATCTTTGCCGTATTTCTGCCTGATGACATCCTTCTGGTAAAGCACAGCTTTCCTGAGGTTACGGTTCCAGCAGGGAGAACCATGAACTCCTGCACTGCTGGCTCATTACCAGTGTGAAAACTACCATGGACCTTGCTGAAAGCTGGCATTGGCTAGATACTTTTGGATTGCCAGCCAGGACCCATTGTGACAGTACAGGTGGCTCCTTGCAGCAGCTTCAACATTACAGACAGCAAGCAGCATTTCTAGTAAGGTCTTTGCACCCAATTTAGATGTGTTCCCAATTAGATTTAAATTCATGCCTTCTTCCAGTTTGTTACTCTCCCCCAATTTCACACACACAGCTTCTTGCCCACCAAGACGGTCGGAATAGCTTTATTGAGGTGCCCAACAGCCTTTGAGATACTTTTCCTATACAGCAAGCCTTAGCCTTGTACTGAAGCTCTTGAACCTCATAGATACTGAGACACCGCTGGGCACAGCAGCTCTGGAGACCTATGTTGGTTTCGACCTTGATAGTGTTGTTTCCATGACAGTTGCCATCTCTAGTATTGAACTTCTGAGGGTGTTGCAGGGGCCAATGGGGAGAATTTTGGGTGTCTCTCTTTTTATGATGACTTCTGAGCTCTCCTTATTGACTGCTCAGTTCTTTTCTTGCCATCCCTTCTGCCTTCAATTTAAATATTAGCCTGATTGGATTTATCCTTTTGCTTTGATTCCAGCAAACTTTTGCTTGTTAATCAGCTTTTACTGGTGTACCAAAAGGTACAAGCTCACTCTTGGCTCTCTCCTTTGCTCAACTTCAGAAGACATCCCTGAGAACTTTGGGCTTTGATTACGTTCCAGCCAATTTCCCTAGTCATTACATAAAAGTACTTAGAGGCATCTGCACATCAAAATGCAAGTAAACAGGTCACTCGGATGCCAAGCAGTTCTTACTGCAATCGTTCCTGATCCTTCCTCTTTCTCATAATGAAACTGTGGGTCACCTATAACCAAGGGGGACAATATAACTTATCATCCAAACCAGAACACTTTTGGAGTGAACAGAAACGCCAGAGAGGATTCATACACAGGGACTACCAACTGAAGCAGGACTCATCCTCTGATCTGCACCCATCTTATAAAGGAGACAGACTTTAAAATACAGACTTCGGGTCGGGTGCAGTGGCTCACGACTGTAATCCCAGCACTTTGGGAGGCTGAGGCAGGTGGATCACGAGGTCAATAGATCGAGACCATCCTGGCCAACATGGTGAAACCCCATCTCTAGTAAAAATACAAAAAATTAGCTGGGCGTGGTGGTGCACGCCTGTAATCCTAGCTACTCCGGAGGCTGAGGCAGGAAAATCACTTGAACTCAGGAGGCGGAGGTTGCAGTGAGCCTAGATTGCGCCACTGTACTCCAGCCTGGCGACAGAGCGAGACTCCATCTCAAACAAACGAACAAACAAAACAACAACAAAAAACAGACTTCTGAGATAATGCTGCATTCTGAAATCCTTAACACTCAAAACCCCAGAAACCAAAGCAATTAAAACCCAAGGCAATACATACATATATGCTGTTGGTTGAACTGGACCTAGTGAAAAGCTATGGGCAGAGAGGACCACTTCTCTATGGTGCTCATGGCTATAGAGCCTTTGCTGAGTTCCCCCATCCCGATTTTGGAGCTCCCTACTATGCAACGAGCCTGGGCCTCTCACCCTGCCTCGGCGTCCTGGACATACCTGCAGAAGGGCGCCCCCTATATTCAGCCACCATTATCTCTATGCATTCGGCTTCAGCACCCCCTCCCCAGATCATGGCCAGGCACAGGACCGGGGTCCTGCTCATCTCTGCGTTGCTGTGGGAGGGTGTATTTCCCGCACATCCAGTGTGTTCCAGAGAGGACCACTCAATGAAGAGATGAGCCCAAATCACTGAAGATGACCCTCTTCTGTAGAAAAGAGGATTCAGAGAAGTCCATATTCCCCTCAGCGATTTCTCTCTCGCCAGCTCTTTGCAAACTTTCTGAGGTTCGTCTACACTAGTTGTCTCTATTTCCTCACTCCACCCCCTGCTTCTTCCGAGCCTGGCTGGTTTGTGTTCCTGTCCCTGTCCCTGTACCAAGAGAGCTCTGATGTGGCCACCTTGCAATGACATTCTTCAGCCCCCAGATGGCTGGAACCTCATCGGTGTTGGATGAGGGTGGCCACTCCCTCCTTCCTGGAGAGGTGAATTGGGGCTCCCTGGGTCTGGTTCCCACCTTCTGCCTGCCTCACACGTGGCCCTGGAGAGACCTTCTCTCTGGGAGTGGGGAGGCAAATGTCCCCTTGGGCACCCCCGGAGGAAACATGCTGTGGCTAAGAGACATGACAAAAGATCCCAAATGAAGGGATGGGTTAAAGTCCCCAGGGCATCTTTAAGAGCCTTCTGGCCCAGAAAATCCATTATTTTACGTCATCCCCTCGCAACACTTTAAGACTTCATTTAAAATGGCATAAAATTCCTCCTTGATCCTACTGTTCCCCTGGCAGGGGTGCCACAATTAAAAATTGTGATTTTTCTCTATATTTACACCCAACAAGATTTTGTTCAGCATTACTTTCTACAGTTTTTCTTACCTAATGAAAGTTTTGTAAAATTTCCAAATACTAAACACCGTTTGAATATATACATATATATTTTCAAACTAAACAGCTTCTCTCCCCCTCAACCAAAGTTCACTCTGTAAGAGTGATGCCTCCACCATCCCAAGTGACCATTCTTGTTCCAGACAGGACAAAAATTCTCTTGCCTGTCTCTTCCTTAGACAGGGATGCAGATTCCAAGACATCAATTAAAAATATTAAGAACTTCATTCTCTTGAGCCCCTCCATGTGCCAGGCACTCTACCAAAGGCTTTTTTTTTTTTTTTTTTTTGAGGTAGGGTCTCACTCCCATTGCCCAGACTAGAGTGCAGTGGCGTGATCATGGCTCACTGCAGCCTCGACTTCCCAGGCTCAGCTGATTCTCCCACCTCAGCCTCCCAAGTAGCTGAGACTACAGGCATGTGCCACCATGCCCCATATTTTTTTGTTGTTGTTATTTTTAGTAGAGTTTGGGTTTTGCCATGTTGTTCAGGTTGGTGTTGATCTCCTGGGCTCAAGTGATCCGCTGGGCTCAGCCTCCCAAAGTGCTGGGATTATAGGCGTGAGCCACCATGCCTGGCCCATAGTAACTTTCTTATTTCTGACTTGGTTTTGGAAATAGGACACCCAGGCTCAAAAAGGTTAAGTGATTTGCCAAGGGTCACCCGGAAAGCAAAGCAGCAGAGCAAGGATTTGATCGTGGTCTGCATGAAGCCCAACCTCCCATGCCTGCAGAAAGTGGCCCCCCGCATCCTGCCCTTCACCTCCTGCCCAGGAGGATTTAATATACGTCCAGGAGGCCCCAGAGAATTAAGAGGAAGCAAGGGTTACTCAGCAAACAGTTGTGAGATGGCGAGTTAGCTAAGTGGGAAAATATTCAAGCTAGACTCTCCACTCACATTACACTATAAGGATAAGACGTGACCCAGCCACTCAAAGCGATGCATAGGAGCAGTTTTATATGAAAATTCATGCAATCTGCCATTGCTCAGTTTATTCAGTGACCATTACTGACAGTCACTGGGCCTCACACCGCAGATACATTGTTAACCTCAGATGTCATTTTTCCTTTTTTATTGTAGGAGAAATATACTACACAGAACCTTAACCAAGAGGTTGGCAGCCCTGAAAACTCATTTCATTCATGTCACATGGTATGGATAAATCCATGCTCTTTAAAGAGAAGCAGAATGCCCATCCAGCATGCCATGCTTTGCTCTTGAGCCTGCCTCGAGGGGACTTGAAAGACCCCTGCTTTCAAGCAGGCTTTCTTCCCTCTCTTTTGTTCCCTTCCTGATGTACCCGCATTCGGACACAGCATCCCTGTGAATGTCAGCTGCAGCCTCTTCGTGAGAGAATTTCTGGAGAGCACTCAGTTTGGGGAGGACTTTGAAGTCACTTTTCTTCTGGGTATTTGATGTGTCCCCTTCCTCACCTGCCTGGTTCTAAGCAATGGCCACTTCCTCTGCTCCAGTGGCCATGGTGGTGACCACTCAGGAAGCCCTGGTGTCAGATGGAAGGAGGATGGATGGGACCACCGGCAGAGGCGACTGGAGTTCTGGTCCCTGATGGGTTGTAGTTTTACAGCCCTAGACCTCTCTCAGTCTTGATGTCCTCCTCTGTCAACTGGGGTCCTGCTGTAGGATTAAAATAAGAAGGACTGCACAGATGTGGATGTTAGTTGCAGTATTGTTGAAGGTGATGGCTACTGCCCTTTGGAAAGGAACAAACCAGTTGCTGCCTGTGGAGTTCGACAAGTCCCCTTGGAAGAGCTGTCCTTGGGTAAGTTGGTTTTGAACAGGGCAGTCCATTAGGGAGAAACAAGAATCAGTGGAGGACAGAAAGTGGAGTGTGCTAGTGTGGTAGAACCACACTGCCTGCTGTTGCCCCTGCAGCTTTCATGGATGGAGTGCTGGGGGCCCGTTCAGAGGGGGGCCCGCTGGGGAGTGGACATGTGCATTTTCTTTTCTTCAGCACAAGAGGCACATCCGAAGATCACATGGCCAGGAGGTGGGTGAGGGCTGCCCACCATCCACGGGGCTGTGCAGGACTGAATCCCGGTGGGACCCTGGCATGGAGACCCTTGCAGCATGTCCCCATCTCTCCTGGAGCAGGTCCAACGGCACATTCTCTCTGCTCTGCCAGTGACCTGAGCACGACCCTGAAGTACCCCTTAGGCCATAGACTCCCGCCTCCTTCATCCTCTGGCAACGCTTTCTCCGGGTTTTCTTTGAACTTCTCTTTCCCAGCCTCTCAGGATGCTGGGGTTGGTGTGAGTGTGCCCGTTGCACGCGCTGCTTTTCCAAACCCTGCTTCCGTTGTCCCTCCGTGTCTGATCTGCCTCTGGACACCTCAGTCCTGGCTCCAGTCACAGCACATCCTGGCCGTCTCCACACACCTCCCACCCACCTCCACCCCTTCCACCTGTCTCTCCCGGTGTCCTCTCAGGGAATGGCAGCCACCCCTAGTTCATTCAGAATCAGGGTGATGTCCACACTCCCCACTCTCCCTCACTACACCCCCACCCCACCTCCAAGGGTCCCCCAGCCTCCAGATTTGAGCTCGCCCACCTGAGGGTGAGTGCCAGTGCCCTCATCCCTCTGCCATGAATCTCTCCTGTGCCTCTGTCTTATCTGCCCATGTGCAGAGACTGCTTATCTGCCAGCGCCCCCCTACACAGACACAGCTTTCCGAAATGCAGTGTGCCACGTGCCTCTCTCTCCTTTAAACTCTTCAGGGTCTCTGACCGACCCCTGCAGCTTTCAGAATCAGGTTCAGATTCCTTAGCATGGCACAGAGACCCTTTCTGAACTGCGCCTTCAGCCTCATCTTCTTTTCCACACATCCACCTCCTACCAAGGGACAGTTTCTGGAATGCGTGACTCAGTTCACAAGCCTGTGTCTTTAAATATCGTGCCCTCTCTCTGGAATCCCTTGTTCTATTTTTCATTTGCTGACCTCAGAGTTTATAAACTGCCAGCCCTGGGTCCTATCTGGCCTAAACATGTGTTCAGGGGCTTGCATGTTCAACCTTTTCAAAATCAGAGGCTACTGTTTAAAACTCAAGAGACTAGTCGTTATAAAATAGCCTCATTTCTGGCTCCTTTTAAACAGTCAGAAGATCTGGTGACACTGAACCATAGTCATTGCTGGAGTTGGGAAGTATCTGTGTCCTCTCGTTGTGGGGGTGGGGGGGTGCATATGCTACATTTTTCTACAGCCCACACTACTCCCTACTGTCTTACACTGAGCGTCATCACTTACGTCTGTGACTTGCCTGGACCCTAAAGGCATTTGGGTTTAAGATCCCTAGACTCATCCTATCAATTAGCAAAATTCAGCTCATGTCACTTTCTCCACAAACTTCCCTGACTCAGAAGCCCCTCCCGTGCCAGGTACATTAGGACTGCAGGCCCTAAGGAAGTGGCAGAGGTGCTACTTTCTTGCCCCTTCTCAGTCCCAGCTGACCAGATGCTTATTGATAAAATCAAGCAGAAGCAGAAGGAGGAACACCCAGGGGCATGGTCCTTTTCCTCTGTAATGTTCAGAAACAGAAGCTTAGGAGTTCCATGCTTCCTAAGACGCTTGATGAGGCTGCTTCCTGGGCTTGCTGAGGACCAACAGATAGACTAGGAAGAGGAAGCCAGCCCTGGCCTCTGGAAGGGTAACAGCCTCAGGTGTCTTCAGGCATCAGCCATGACCTCCGTCCACACTTTTCCCAGCCGTGCTCTTTTAGGAGTCCAGGGCTCTGGGGAGGAAAGGGGGCAGAGGAGAGGTTCTGCCTCTTGGGTCCTCCCTGTGAACCACTTCCTGATTGGCTAGGGGAAAGCCCAAATATGTGTTCAGGGTGGAAGAAATTAACTCCAGCCATGTTGACTTAGGGTATGGGAAATGGCTGCATCCAACTAATGCCACGATAGCTTGTGGTGGGTGCGGGTGGGGTGGTGATGGGTCACAGAGAGGATGGTGGCCCCAGGGATGTGACCAGCTTGATGCTAGACTCAGGTGTCTGGATGCAAGCATGAGAAGAACCTTGCTCAGATGGATGGATGTTGAGAGGAGTAATTATTACCAGAGTTAATGCTGCCTGGGCCCTTGCCACATGGCAGTCCCTGCTGTGGATTTACTCCTTTCATCCCTGTCCCAACCCTATGAGTTTGGCATTTTTCTTCCTCCAATTGACTTAGAGATGTTAAGCATCGTATGCCAAGGTTGACAGTGAGGAGGGAGCTCTAGGCGGGATTTGAATACACCTCCGTCTGATAGATTGTCTCCAAATTGGGAAGTAGGTGCAAAGGTGAGGTTGGGGTGGGGGCTTGTCAGAACCTGAGCTGAGTCAAAACCGGAATGTAGTGTCACAGGAACAGACTGACAAGGGAAGCCAGAGGACAGGGCCAGGCAGCCAATGTACCTGGGTCACTACACCTGACTCCAGACAGACGCCAGAGCTTCACCCAGCCAGATTCGAGAGGCAGAGGTACGAAGCCAGGTCAGGACAAGGGAGTGTGTGCAGGGACCTGGGGTTGTCCCCTGTGATTTTATTCCTCTGCCTTCCTTCTTGGCAGTTCTGGCCCTGTGCTTTGAATATTTCCAGCAGATTCCATCAGGATGTTCAGGCTGTGCAGAAGGCGGAGAGGCTGGCTTCTGTTCTGAACACCCACAGAAGAGAGGTACAAAGAAGAATCAATGGGTCCTTCCCTCCTTTGCTTTTCCTGTTGCCCTGAGTATCAGCACAGACTCCCACTTTCGGCTGGGCCTGGAGGGGGCATGAAAGTCACAGCCTATTAGCCCCCAGGGTCTGGGCTGGTGGCTGTAGACAGTGCCCTGAGGGCAATGGCTGAAGGTGTCATTGAGGGCATCACATCCGGGGCTGCCTCAGAGCCTCATCCTCTCCCCACACTCCTGTCATCAATTTCTTATAGAAAACTTCAAGAAAGAGGGCCAGAGTGAAAAGGGATTATCTGCCGCTCTCTAGGGATTAGAAGAATCCAAAGGCAGAGAGAATTCTTCCCTGCTGACTTCTCCACATGACCACAGGGGCCTGACAAGTGGACAGGAGATTTAACCCTTTTGTCCTGGGCAGATCACATGCACGTGTCAAGCACCCTGGCACACAAAGGGCTTCCCGGGGGCACATCTGGAACAGGGCTGTACTTCAGTAAGTGTGCGGTGAGGATGTGCAGAAGCTACCCACCCCCTGGCCAGGAGGAGGGTGGAAATGGGATATGGCCTCCCTGCTTTCTTGACAAACATGCCTCTTTGATACAATACTATAAACTGAGGTGGTAAACGAGAACACAGTCTTCAGTATGGTCCCTAGCTCCACCTTAACTTGCAGAATATTCAAGACTGAGTTTCCTCACTCCTTCAAAAGGGTGAACTGTGAAGAGTGAAAGAGGTCATGAAAACATATCAACAGCTGGCAGATGCTATTTTCATTTTAATGTAATTACTGTTCTGATTAAAAGCTTTTTGAGAGGAGGATAGGTGATGGCTGAGTTCTACCTTCCCTTCTTTTTGTTTCAATTAACATGCCTTTCTTTTTCGAGCATTATGGAGCACCTACTCTGCAATAGGCACTGAGGAGGGCTCTGGGGTCGCAGTGGGAATGGAGACAAATAGTCTCCAGTTTGAAGGTGCTTAAAATAGAAATTTGGGGACATGAAACAAGCACACACTCACCCCCCCGCCCCCCCCACTCCACACCAGCCGGCAAAGGAACAGAGCTATAAACACCTACCCATTACTGGGCAATGCTGAGAAGAAAACAGGGGCAAGGGCCAGGTGCAGTGGCTCACGCCTGTAATCCCAGCACTTTGGGAGGCCGAGGTGGGCGAATCACTTGAGGCCAAGAGTTTGATACCAGCCTGGCAAACATGGTGAAAGCCCATTCCTACTAAAAATACAAAAAATTAGCTGGGTGCGGTGGCGTGCGCTGTAATTCCAGCTGCTTGGGAGGCTGAGGCATGAGACTTGCTTGAACCTGGGAGGCAGTGAGCCAAGATCACACCACTGCACTCCAGCCTGGGTGACAGAGCAAGACCCTGTCTCAAAACAAACAAACAAACAAACGAAACAAAAAAACACAGAGGCAAGTGGTGGTGGATACCAGACTGCATGCATACTGGGGAGCGGACAGGAAGGGCTGTTTCAAGAGATGGCATCTGTCAGAACCCTGAAGGAAGATGGGGAACCAGCTTTGCAAAGGGCTGTGGGAAGAATATCAGGCAGAGAGGTCTGCGTGGGCCACAACTTGAAAGGCAAGAAGAGCCTAATGGGTTAGAGGATCCCAATCGTCCCTCCTTTAAAATTCACCACGTTTCCAGGCCCTGCTCACCAAGGCAGATGGTCTGAACCTTCATCCCTCCTCTTCCCCTCCCCACCTCTGCCATTTGGTCTCATTTTCACCTGACTGTGACCGTATCATTGAACCTCTCCCCCTTTCCTTCCCTCTTCTCATTTCTTTAGTTATTTTTACAGATGCCCTCTTTTATTTGTAAAATATTGTTCTCCTGTCTGCCTCCACCCCTCACCCACTTCTCCTTCCTTTTCACACCTCTGGCAAGGCCAGTCTGCCCTCACTGGCCCCTTTATCAGGGACCTCTCTTTGGAATCTCGCTTCACCCCACAATTCCAAGGAAGGAGGTCTCTCAAATGCCACTGCTGACAACCTGGCCTGAGGTCCTCCTCTGTAAAGACCCTCCCGCCGGGAGCACCTGCCTGTCTTGCCTTGCTTCTTCCTCTTGGTTGTCGCGTACTTCCCTCACTGCCCTTCTGCATGGCCTCTGCTACCTTGGTTTCTGTTTCCGATTCTCTAAATCAGAGCAAAGACCCAAGCTTAATCCTGGGGTCTTTTCTACTTTAGAGATTTTATCTACACTAAGAGCTTCAACTGCCATCTCCCCCAGAGGGTTTCGGATCTAGCCTAACCTCCAGCCTAACTTCTCTCCTGTTATTCTCTTATGAATTGGTCCCCAGCTGCCCACCATTGAGGTGATTGTGGACAAGTCACTTTCTATCTCAGGGCTTCACTGGCTGTACCTATAAAATGAAAGAGGGGTGGTTCTGCTGCCCTCTTATCCCCTAGTTGCTCCAGTAAGTGGTGGCCTAATAATTTTTAAATGTCTTCATTTCCACATAGATAAACTCAGCCTCTTAAAATAATCATGTTTAAAACCAAACTCACTATAGGACCATAACACACAGCTTCCCCTCTGATGTCCTGCACCCACAGTGGGCTCAGTTGTTCACGCAGGCATTACTGACTATCCCGAGGGTGTTGGAGAGCTGTCATTTCTTCTTCATAATCATGGCTTCCTAACTCCCTCCTCCTTTTCAACACCCCGGCCCAGCCCTCAGTGACACTCCCATGGTGGTCTTCCCGGCACCTGCCCCCTCCAAGCAACTGATGCATCGTCTGCACATACCTTTGGTCAAAGCACTTCAAGGGTCCCAACTGTCCACAGCGGCTCCTCTTAAGCTTTTGTGGGTCCCTTTGGGAATCCTTTGAAATGTTTGAACCATCTGCTCAGAAAAATGCCTACAATTTCAAGGGGTTTGTGGATCTCCTGAACCCCATCACAGATTCTTTAGAGGTCTCTGGACTTCATGTTAAACCAGGAACCCTCAAAGAATCAAGTCTGAGTTCTTCGGCCCTTGACAGCCTGGATCCAAGCCCTCTGTCCTCCCCTACTTTCCTCCACCTCTAGGCACTGCCAGAGTCTGTGGCAGCCACGTCCCAAATGTGAGAACAGTCCTCCTTGTACATGGGAAACTTCCTTTCTGGCCATTCTCTCCATCTAGGTCAGCAATGTCATTCTTTTTCCAGTTCAAGTCCTTGGGCCCTTCCTTCAAGCCCCCAAATCCTGCCTTCTCTCATCCCCAGTCCTTGGTAGGGAACCCCCTCTTTGGAGCTCCTATGGCAGGAATCATCAGTACTATGAGCACGCTATTGTTATTTTTGTTTTTATTACCTGTCAGCTCACCATGGGAGGTCAGGGATGGCAATTAGGCTGATACACTACTCTCATAAGATGTTTGTTGGTGATAATGAATTTTCCTGATAGCTAAGTGAAGAAGGCTTCCAAAATCACTACATTTAACTATGCTTGAAAATACCTTTTCTGCATCCCGTTACGTGCACTCATGTGCTTTTCCAAAACTTGGTATACAGGACGTCATTTAACGGGAACACCAATTCCGCTGTGATGCACTGGTTCTCTAAGTGGACTGAAGGGTGCAGCAATGAGGATGCTATTGTTCCCCGTCCTGCAAGTTTATCAGGATGTTCCACTGAGACGTGAAAACGTCAAATGCAGTGCCTGGCAAAGAGCAGATACCCAGTATATTAGCTTGTCTTCCTCTTGCCATATAGCAGCTTTCTTTTCTTTTTAATGTAGAGCAGGTGTTAGGTGAAAATAGACCAACACCTATTTATTGCCCTGCTCTAAAATTTCAGGGCAAGGAATTTAGAGGCATAGCAGCAAATGGACTTGCTATTTCCAGTGAGGCTGAACTCCACCCCACAGGAAAACTCCTTGAGACAGCTGCCCAGTTTTGTTGCCCTAGAGTAAGTGAAGACCTGTGGGTCCATTGAGTCCACTTTTTATAAATGGGAAAACTGAGGCCCGAAGATGTCAGAGCCTGCCCTTAGGGCAATGGCCTGGTGGTGGCAAATCCACAACCAAAGCCCAGACCCCCAAACTCTCACCTCCAGACACATTCCTCATCATTACACAACATGCTTCCCCACCAGATCACAAACTCCATGAGCACCTTCCCTGTGCTGTACTCATCTTTTCAGTTGCCAGCACTTAGCACAGGGCTTGTAAGCACCTGTAAAATGGATCGGATGCATTTTGCTCACACACAGCTTTGCAATGACTGCACAAAGCTCATGGTAACCGTCACAGAAAACAGGTACCAGGAAACTGTCCTGATGCCTTTCTCCAGGGGCACTGTGAGTGCCTTAGAAGGCTGCTGTTTCTGCACCGAATCAGGAGCAGATTGGCTTTTCCAGCAGGGCAGCTCATGGCACACAGTCTGTGCTGGTGATGCTGCAATACTGCATTTGAGAAATAGTTACTGAGCATTTGCCAGGTGTCATGCACTGGCTATACAGAAATGAACAGGAAAGAAATGGGCCCTTCCCTCATGAAGAATCATTGAGCGGAAAATGAAAAAAAGCAGAACAAAAGTAAATAGACCACCTAGTCCAGACAGAACAACCCTCTCCAGCAGCTAATCTCTGCCTATTTCCAAGACAGAAAATAAAAACAACACTACACAATGGGACTCTGATGAAGACTAAAAATCCCAAAGTCAACACATTTTACTTTATTTTATCTCAATTGATCTCAACTCCCAAATGCGTGAGCTTCAAAAGGTAAGATTAGGTATCATTAAGCCAGCCAGACCAGCATTGATTGGAAAACCCTCCTCCCTAATACAAGACTGGGGAGGTTGCAGGCTCTTATTAATCTCCTTGTTATCAGCTTGATCTCAGCCTGCCTGGAGCCAGCTCGCCTGATTCCCAATTCTGGACACATCCCTCCAGTCCTTTGGCTTCTGTGCATGAGACCTCAGAGCCCATATAGAACTGTGGATTAGCCTGTTAGGAATACTTACTTACACTGTGGGCTGGTCTTTCTACATGAAATGAGGGGCAAAAATGAAAGTGGGTGTCTTCTCTAAATAAGACGGAACTCAGCCGGGCGTGGTAGCTCATGCCTGTAATCCCAGCACTTTGGGAGGCCAAGGCGGGCAGATCATGAGGTCAGGAACTCAAGACCAGCCTGACCAACATGGTGAAACCCCTGTTTACCAAAAATACAAAAATTAGCCGGGCGTGGTGGCACACACCTGTAATCCCAGCTACTCAGGAGGCTGAGGTAGGAGAATTGCTTGAACCCAGGAGGTGGAGGTTGCAGTGAGCTGAGATCACGCCATTGCACTCCAGCCTGGGCGACAGAGTGAGACTCCATCTCAATAAATAAATAAGTAAATAAATAAAATGGAACTCAGTGGATTTCAAATTGGACAATTGCACAGGGAGCTAATATAGCCCCTACCACATTTTTTTCTCCTTTGGCCATAGAGAGAAATATGTAAGTGATCCTAGAATATCAGTAACTGGGGCCTATCTCAGCCTCCCTGAAGGAACTTACTCCCTCCTCTTCATCCCTTCCCTCCTTCCTTCCCTTCTTTCTCCAAAAGAGCACCTACTTTCTACCAGGCACTGTAGCAGGAGCTGGAAGTACAATGGGGCACACATCTGAAACGGTCCTAGCCTTCAAGGAGCTACAAGCTAACAAACAGGAAAGAAACCATGCAACAAACATGGTGTGGGGAGATGCGCCAGAGAGAGGCAGGGAGCTTCAGAGGATGGTGAGATGAGGGTCTAATCTAGTGGTGTTGCAGGGGTGAAATGTCTTCTTGGGCCTAAGGCATCCTCTCCTCTTGGTGGGACCACCCTCTCTTGGAGGAGGGTTGGTGGACACTGTTTCAATCATTCATAAGGTTGTTTTATTCAAGGATTCTTTTGTTGTGTGCTGGGTCGTTTCCAGACACAGTTATAAATGGTTTCTGTAAGTAGGTACTTTCTGAAGGATTAACTCACTCACTCTGGAGAGAAGTTTTGCAAGGAGTTGTCATGAGTTTGCTGCCATCCAGGGCAGATAATGACTATGGGGGAGAAGAAAGGCTGGGATGTCATTGCATAAACTTCAAACATTTTCCGGGTCTACCTTCATGCGTTTTGCTAACTAGACTTTATTCACTTAATACTTTCCTTTAAATTGACTCACTTAAAAACTTAAATGAATTTATCACAAAAGGAATCTTTATATCACTACCATAAATAGAATACCAATATCCCTTGCCCTAAATATAAGGTAATAGCAAAAATAAATACAATTAAATTCTTGGCTTCCAGCCTGCTTGGAGGCTTTCTTTATCTGGAGGAGCAGATTGGTTTTAAAAGGCTCCCCTAGACTTGCCTTCCACCACCCCTAGAGGCCTCCCCTCTCCATTCCCCTGCTTTTTATAACTGAGTGGAGTTTGGAATTGGACTGCAGGCTGGGCAGGCCACCAGATCCACTCAGGAACCCCCAGAACTCTAGGGAACTGTGACTGCACACGCCAACTGTGAAGTGGGGCCCTGTGCTGTGTGAGGTGATCACATCCTAGCCAAGCTCATTAGAGGGCTTAATGACACAGCTGATGAGCGCTTTGGTGTCCAGCTTCTCTAGAAATTTCCTTCAAGTGCTCCAGCGCTGGGTCAAGCCTGTTTCTGGACACACTGTATCCTCCTTGGACTTATGTAATAAATCATTTCAACCCTTGGTTAAGATTTCTGCTCTCCTCATCTTACGCCTCGGGCCTCATTTGGGAGGAAAAAGGAAGAGAAGTACGCTAATGGCTAAAGGCTAAACCCCTGGCACCTTGGAAAACAGCCAGCTAGATCGCCATACAGTTTAAATTCTTTTTCTGTTTCCTAAGCAGTCACTCTATCGGAGTCTCAGTTTACTTGTCCATAAAATGGGTTTTGCAGGGGTTTTATAATAAATGTGTGAAACAATGTATAAAAAGCTCCTGGCATATACTCAGGAATCCAACAAGTGGCTGTAATAAGAATTATTATTCATTTTTCTTTGTAGTATTTTTTTCTTTTCTTTTTTTTTCTTTTTTTGAGATAGGGTTTCATTCTTGATGCCCAGGCTGGAGTGTCATGGTGACATCTTGACTTACTGCAACCTCCGCCTCCCAGGTTCAAGTGATCCTCCTGCTTCAGCCTCCTGAGTAGCTGAGATTACAGGCGCACACCACCATGCCCAGATAATTTTTGTGTTTTTATAGAGATGGGTTTCGCCATGTTGCCCAGACTGGTCTCGAACTCCTGGGCTCAAGTGGTCTACTCACCTCTGCCTCCCAAAGTGCTGGGATTACAGGCAAGAGCCACTGTGCCTGGCCAAGAATCATTATTCATTTTTCTGATATCCATTTGGAGGTCACTCTAGGCTGACTCTGTGATGGGCAGTGGAGCTACACTGACAGGCTACCCCTGGTGTGATGGGCCAAGGTCACTGTTTAGGGCAGGGGCTCTGTAGAAGGCAGGGAAACCAACTTCTCCCAGCAAAGTGTGCATACACTTCACCTGGGGGCTTGTTACTGAGCAGATTCAGATTCGGCAGGTCTAGGGTTTGGAGGAGGGCCTGAGACATTACATTTCTACCAAACATCTAGATGATGTCCATGTTGCTGGTCTGAGGACCACACCGAGTGACAAGGCTCTAGCCCAGTGGTTCTCAAAGTGTGGTCCTGAAATGGGCCAGCAGTGTCAGCATCACCTGGAACCTGTTAGAGATGCAAACTCTCAGGCCCTGCCCCAGGCCTGTGGAAACAGAAACTCCAGGAGGTGTCCAGCGTTCTGTTTTTAACAAATCCTCAAGGTGATTGTGATGCTCTCTCAAGTCTGAGAACCGGCTTTGGCATCTCAAGCCTCCTGGAATCCATCTCACTTGCTCCTTCCTGCGGTATTATAGAGAGTGTGTGGCTTGAGCCTAAAAGGGAAGAGACAGCTGTGCCCTACCTCTTCCCAGCTCAGCAGGAGCCAAATCTTGGGATCAGTATCTTGGACTCTTTTCTTTTCAGGTTCACCTTTGAGCCAAAAACACTGTTTAGAGGCCACCCCTAGGCAGGTGATAAAGAAAGGGACTTCCGGAAGCTGGGTCTGGGAGGGAGGGGGCTCTGGACTGTCTTGGCCTCTCTCTGCCATCACTCTGGGCCCTCCTTGCAACTTAGGCTTTGGCAAAACCTTATGGGCCCCTCCACTAAACTTAGATGGGCAGGGCAGCCAACGGGAATTCAGAGTGGCCACACAAAAGTATGCTTGCACTTTCCACAATCCTAAATCCCAGATGTTGGGTATTTGGGCCACCTCCAGCTTGTGTATCCAAACATACAACAAAATTGATGATTTGTATTTTTCTAATTCTACGTCTATAGCCACACCTCCCCCCTTTTCTCCCTCCATTTCCTCTGTATCTGCTTTTTGGCACTGTATTATTTTTAAAATTAAATAATACCCACATTGATGTTGCTTTGTTGAAAATCACAACTGTGCTCTTAAAATAAGTCAGTGTGTCCCGAGCACCTGCCGGGCACTCTTCTGGCTGCTTGTGCGTGTGTGTGTTTCAATGGTGGTAAAATACACATAACATACAATTTACCATCTTAACTATTTTTAAGTGTTTGGTTCGGTGGCATTAAAACATTCATATTATTCTGCAGCTATCATAACCATCTGTCTGCTGAACTCTTTTCATCTTGCAAAACTGAAACTTTATACCCATTACACAAATTCCCCTTCCCCTTCCCCAGACCCTGGCAACTGCTATTCTACTTTCTGTCTCGATCAATCTGACCACTCTAGATGCCTCATATAAGTAGAACCATACAGTATTTGTCCTTTGGCCGCTGGCTTATTCCACTTAGCATAATGTTCTCAAAGTTCACCCATCTTATAGCTTGTGTCAGAATTTCCTTCCTTTTTAAGATTGAATAATATTCCATTGTATGGATATACCTTTTTAAAAAAAATTTTAAGAACAGGGTCTTGCTATATTGCCCAGGCAGGTCCAAACTCCTGGGCTCAAGCTATCCTCCTGCCCCTGCCTCCCTAAGAGCTGGGATTACAGGGGTGAGCCACCACGCCCAGCATCTGCCATATTTTGTTTATCCATTCACTCACTGATGGACACTTGGGTTGCTTCCACCTTTTAGCTACCGTGAATAAGGTTACTATGAACATGGGTGTATAAATTATCTGTTCGAGTCCCTGTTTTCAATTTTTTTTTTTTGAGACGGAGTCTTGCTCTGTCACCCAGGCTGGAGTGCAGTGGTGTGATCTAGGTTCGCTGCAACCTCCGCCTCCTGGGTTCAAGCGATTCTCCTGTCTCAGCCTCCGAGTAGCTGGGACTACAGGCATGCAGCACCACACCTGGTTAATTTTTTTTTTTTTTTTTTGTATTTTTAGTAAAGACAGGGTTTCACCATGTTGGCCAGGCTGGTCTCAAACTCCTGACCTCAGGTGATCCACCCACCTCGGCCTCCCAAAGTGTTGAGATTACAGGTGTGAGCCACCACACCTGGCCCCAGCTTTCAATTCTTTTGAATACATACCCAGAAGTGGAATTGCTGGATCATATGGTAATTCTATGTTACATTTTTTGAGGAACCGTCATACTGTTTTCCATAGCAGCTGTACCATTTTATATTCCCACCATTTGTGTTTTATTTAATCCTCAGAACACTGTAAGTTGGGTATCATTAACCCCATTATACAGATTAGGAAACTGAGACTCAGAAAGGTGAGGTCACTTGCCTGAAGTCACACAGGTAGTAAGTGTTCCACTGACGACTGGAGCCTTAATCTTCCAAGAGTAGCTCTCCGTTGCTCCAAAGGTATGGCCCAATGTCCTGAATCATATGCCATGAATCCAGCTTTGTCAGTCCTTACAGATAAAAGTAAGGCCCCAGGTTGGCAGCAGGGAGAGATGTATGATGAATACCTAAGTGAGCCATTCTGGCATTCTGCTGGAGGTTAGGGCTATGATGGGCAGTTCTGGCAGGTTGGGGAAGGGCCTGTGGAGGCTTAACTGGCTTTACTACCAAGGCCGGGCCATCACGGGTCTTTCTTTGGGATGCCGTCTGTCAGCATGTTGCTGCCTTTGTGTCCAGCTGGCCTAAGAGGCTCCCTGACCGGGCCAAGACAGAACACCGTGGGGAGTTTCTCTCTTGCCCTTCTCTTTGCTTCTCCTGGGAACTAAATGTTTTGATTAGCGTACAATTTGGGCATCATCCTGAGTCCACCTAAAGTCAAATCCCAAACTGTGGGAACCTCAAGAGATGCAGTAGGAGGGCCTTTACTGCTTACAGGAAAATAGCAAACTAAAGTCACCTGCCCTATCAATTTACGAATTCACTTTCTCCAGACATCTTATGCCTCCCGCCTTCATTATTTAAGCTACTCTGGCATTTACCAAGAAGGCATGAATTAACCCTGGGTATCACTCCTCCGCGTGCAGCCGATTTTCAAAATCAGAACTGGGGAAGCTCAATAACAAGTGCTTACACCTTCCCGGGTAGAGTCCAGGTATGTCTGCCTCTTCCACAGCCTCCGCTGAAGCGTTGTGCCCAATGGTGACAGATGCCATTGTGTTCACGAAGCTATCTGACATTGATGAGTCTATTCTATAGTCTCAAAAGTTTCCAGCATCTTTGTGCAAACTCTCTGCTTGGTACAGAAAATGGGATAAAGTGTAGGAGGCCCAGGGCAGGAGGCATGAGGAATGGGGGCGAGCAGCCAGGTAACCTCAGTATAAAAAAGTGGCTAAGACCAGATGGACCATGGAGTGAGGCAAACCTGGGTGGAATCCCAGCTCCGTGTTTACTAGCTGTGTGACCTTAGCAAGTCCCGAGACCTCCATGAGTTTCCATTTCCTCATCTGCAAATGGACTAACAGGGTGCTTGGGAAGGTTGAGTGAGTGATACATATGAGCTCTCAGCAGAATGCGGTTACCGTACGAAAGGGGGCTCCCTGGGATGTGCTATCTCCTTGCATGAAGCCTGGCCCCTCCCCGAAGGGCTCCCTCCCTCCCTCCCTCAGTCCCTCCCTCCCTCCCTCCTTCCCTTCCTTGTCAGGCTCCACTGACCTGGAGAAGCTGACAGCACCAACCCTTCTGTCTTCCCATAGAAGAAAATTCCGCCAGGCCTTAATCATTTGTGTTGTTTTTCTCTTCTCTCTCAGTGTGTGTGTGTCTCTCTCTCTGGTAATGAGATGGTCAAACAAATGCCATGCTCCGGAGCCATTCTGATGAGACTCCGTGGGGGGAAGCTGGTGTGAGAGGAGAGGAAAAGTGGGGAGGCAGAGGCGGAGTGGTGTGCCCCTGGCCCTCATTCCGCATTAAGCTGTTTTGGAGCTGGCAACCCTAAATTGTATTGATCTTTTGGCTGCCATGTCCCATTATGGCCTGGGCTCCAACATGCTGCCCCCTAAGGTTCCTTCAGCATCCTACATCCCAGGGTTCTCCCTCCTGCAGACCTTTGTGTTTCCAAGGCTTATTCCTCGAAAATACAAGCACGCATCTCTTCCCCACTGGATGTCATTTAAGACATCGTTTTTTGGAGAATTATCCTTGTTCCCGGGAGTCTGGGTTTGAATCCCAGCCCTGCACCTTACTAGCTGTGTTATTTAACTGCTCCTGGCCTCAATTCACTAATCTGTAAAAGGGATATAATAATAACATAGACCTCCTCAGACTGTTGGGAGGATTACAGGTGTGAATATAGCTAAAGTGTTTAGAAAATCATTTGGACCGCAGCAGACACAGACAAAAAATGACTATGTTGTTATTCTCTCCTGGCCATCAGCCACCATGGGGAAGGAAATATGTGAGGAGTGAGGCTATTTCCTGAACTGAGCTTTTCAGATTACCTTGTGGATCCAGACCCCAGACTATCAGATTTCAAGGACCCATAGTATTTCCAGAACACTGGGGTTGGGGACTCATGAGGTTACCACCCTTTTCGGCCAAGGGAGAATTTCATAGCTACCATCACTCCCTTTCATAAAAGAAAGGACATCTTAGTATCCCAAAGGAAAAAGGAACATTATCTCAGAATATAGAAGAGTTCTTTTCAGGCAATGGCAGCTGGCAACTTGAAACTATTAATAATCATGGCTACATTGAACTTTTTTTTTTTTTTCTGGCTCTTTTCAGATCACCACTCATCTGTGGCTCACCATTTGGGAACCACTGACCTAGGGGTCCTTTCATCCTTTGGCCATCAACTAAGAAGCTGGAAGAGGAGGAGGAGGAATTGTTTCCCTGAACCTTAAAAAAGGTCCAGGAAGCGGAGCTGAGTCCCTCTGCATTCCTCCAATAATAACAAAAAGGCGCTGGGAAACCCTTGGACAGAGCTGAGAGCTTCATGCTTGCAGAGCAGTTTGGGAAGTCAAAGGCACACCCACACAGCAAGGCGGGATGCTGGATTTCCCAGGGGAGTGAATCGGGATTCCCAAGTGCTTGAAAGTGACAGGAGGAACCTCGACTGCCAACGTGTAATACAGACACATGTCGTGTCGGGGCCACTGCTCTCTCCAGTTGGAGCCGTTCCCTCCTTGCCATCGTCGCGAAGTCAGTGACAGCCAAAGCTGAGAAAACACGGGACACACAGGTCCCGTCAGGACACCGGGCAGCTTCCTAGCCGGGTGATAAATTGCAGGAGACAGAGGAGAATTTAAAACCAGCCCAGATGCCACCCAGAAGAGTGAGTGATCTCAACGCTTAAGGACCAGCCTCAGCTCTGGAGAGACGGTAAGCAAGCCCAGGGGCAGTCAGCCAGCCGGTCACAGGGGACGGTGTCTCACCCCACAAGTGCGTCTCTGGAAGATGAGCCTGTCCCCACGCCCTGGCAGGAGACAGCCACCTGACTCACCCAGCTGGTGGCTTTCATGTTCCTGTCCCTCCCCAGGCCGTTTTCACTGTGTCCTCCCATCTGTCTCTAACTCATTTCTGCTTGAGACAGCTGAGAGAGATGAGGCTCCCGACCTTATCTAGGGTCCACACAGCTGCCCCAAGTCTTGACCCATCATCAGGATTCACTGGTTTGACCAGTGTTTTCAAATAAAAACAGCACTAGAAGGTGCTTCCTGAGGAAAATCTTTGAGATGACACATCCCGACCTGACCTCACATTTCTCACTCTGTCAACATCTCTTAACACTCAGTTTCCAGCATCCTACCTGGGGACCAGCCCTCACAAGGAAACAGCTGGCCCTGCGTTCCTGGTCTGCTCTCAATGCCACTACGGAAGCCCTGAAGGGGATTGAGGTAGACGGGGCCGGCTGTCCTTCCAGGCAGGAGGCGGCGGCCGCAGCAGCACCGTGGGCAGTGGGGGGCTGGAAAGAGCGCTCTGGAGAACCAACAGCCGGCAGAGGCTTTTCTGGCATCTGAGCTCTAGATCTTTGGTCTTTTTTTTTTTTTTCCTTTTTTTTTGAGACGGAGTCTTGCTCTGTCCCCCAAGCTGGAGTGCGGTGGCGCGATCTCGGCTCACTGCAAGCTCCGCTTCCCGGGTTCACACCATTCTCCTGCCTCAGCCTCCCGAGTAGCTGGGACTACAGGCGCCCGCCAACACGCCTGGCTAATTTTTTGTATTTTTAGTAGAGACGGGGTTTCACTGTGTTAGCCAGGATGGTCTCTATCTCCTGACCTCGTGATCCGCCCGCCTTGGCCTCCCGAAGTGCTGGGATTACAGGCTTGAGCCACCGCGGATCTTTGGTTTTTATCTA